>NC_081254.1:3612500-3912500 GCF_030490865.1 Poecile atricapillus
GGTGTGTGTGTGTACATTCAGTGCAAGGTGTGTGTGTACATTCAGTGGAAGGTGTGTGTGTACATTCAGTGGAAGGTGTGTGTGTACATTCAGTGGAAGGTGTGTGTGTACATTCAGGGGAAGGAAGGTGTGTGTACATTCAGTGGAAGGTGTTTCTGTACATTCAGTGGAAGGTGTGTGTGTACATTCAGTGGAAGCTGTGTGTGTACATTCAGTGGAAGCTGTGTGTGTACATTCAGTGCAAGGTGTGTGTGTACATTCAGTGCAAGGTGTTTCTGTACATTCAGTGGAAGCTGTGTGTGTACATTCAGTGGAAGGTGTGTGTGTACATTCAGTGCAAGGTGTTTCTGTACATTCAGTGTTGGGAAGGTGTGTCTGTACGTTCCCAGTTTGCTGTGTGTGCTGTGCAGCCCTGGCCCCAGTGTGAGGCAGGAGCACATCCCTGAGCTCCAGGAGCTGGGCACGGCTCCCAGCTGAGGTTCTGCTGGGATCCTGAGCCTGGGCCATGGTGCTGCTGCTGGCCTGAGGAGCTGCTTGGCCCTGCTCTTGGCTTCCCCAGAGCTGCTGCTTTGGAACAAACACTGACACACATCTGAATTACCTCCTGCCTTTTCCCCTCCAAGAGGATACAAGACACAGGCTTTTTATGCACCTCATTTAGTCATCTGTTAATGCTTCAAATCCTTAGAATAAAAGGCTTCCTGGAGGACTGGAATGATCATTTCTGTTTCTAGTCTGCTCTGTCAAACAACAGAAGTTCAAAAAAGGGAAGAAACTTGTAATAGCATGATTTCCTTCAATGCAACTTGGTGGTGTACTTTGAAATTACTGATTAAGTTTTAATGTCAGTAATATTTGAGTGGTTTAGGTTGTTATTAATAATTGACCTTAAGTACCTGCAATGAGCTGCTCAATTTCTAATCTGAATTTATGAAGCCTTTAATAATACTGTGCTGGAAAGCAGTGATGAAAGGGAAATAAAGCATATGCTTCCAATCTTCTCATAAACCATTTTTTCTGCAGAGAAAATATGGGGTTTTTTGGTAAGACTCAGTTCTTAAATGATAAAGAAGAGGCATTTTATGGGCATTGCATTTATATAGTTGTCTCACATTTTTGTTTTTTACTTAAATTAGCCTTCTGTCACCACCCACTTACCAGTTAGAGTGGTATTTTTGAAGGGAGATGTTCTCCTCAGTTTCCTAATTAAAATCAAAGAAAGAAGAATGCACTTCTTTGGATTATTGTTTTGGTTATTTTTTATGTGTTTTAATAAAAGATCTAGCTTCACAGATAGGGAGCATTGGGCACAGTATTACATCAATATAGGTGCAGCTGAGATGGTCTGAAAACACCAAGGATGAGTACATTTGTCCTGATGGTGTGGAGTTACTCACTGGAATGTGTTCAGGTATTAATCTCTAACAGCTCATGGTGCTGTGACAGCCTTACCCCTGCTCTGCACTGGTGCTCCACTCCTCACTTCTCCAGCATTAAAATCAGGGGAATGACTCCTTCCTTTCACCCTTCAGTTTTCCTTTCGTATAAAGCCCACACCTGGGGCTCTGAGGCTCTGTCCCCTGGGTGTGCTTGTTGAGCAGGGTGGGATCCTTCAGTGGTGCTGTTACACTGACTGTAATCACACAGTAATAATAATAATAATAATAATAATAATAATAATAATAATAATAATAATAATAATAACAGATTCTCACTTCATCAGCGCTTGCCTTTGCTGCTCATTGTTGGGAGGGTGATTCTCTTCAGTGTTTTAATAAACCCCTGTTGACATTTTTTCACAACTCTTCAGCTCCTTGTGAGGATCCCTTTCCCACAGCTGCCACACTGGGCTTTTATTTGAGTTGCAGCTTATATTAGCTGACGAGATTTAGGGATTTTGTATGTAAATCAACCAATTACTCCACCTCTTTCCCCTTCCCCAGCGTTTGTGCCCTGGGAAATGGACGGCACTTTCTCAGGGGAATATTTAATGGTGTTAATTTTCAGAAGCAGAGCAAGGACAGATGCTTAGAGCTCCCCCCATAAAAAGTACACAAAGATGGATTTGTCCTTAGCATGCAGGCAGTCCTTAGACAGTCAGTGATGCAAGTTCATAGGCAGTGATTTCTGACCATATTTCTACTCCTGCTTCCTAGCAGGCAGATCATCAGTGAAATATTTAAAGATACAGAAAGAGTACCTGCATAAAAAAATAAAATGAATGCTAGTGGCTTGAAATGAAAATGATTTGTTTATGCTCTTTCACAGTAAAATATGTTTTAATTTTTTCTCAGCTGCATTGCTGCAGTGATTTGAAAGCCAGATCAAGTTTACCAGGGGCATTATTATAAAACTAGAATTAAAGCTCAGCCTACTCAATTTATCTGTATCATAAAGCAGTCAAAAATGCTGATGGCAGTTGAACTATTGATAGTTTATCAAGTTTTATGGACTAATGGAATGTAGATCACCAGTGCTTGTGTTAATAATGATTTTATAGCACTGTTTTTAAACAAAGGCAATGATTAAAGAGTGTTGGTTAAAAAACGTGTCTGATAGTTCTCCAGAAAATATTTCTTCTTTCTTCTTCCTTTTTAATTGAACTGAGAAGCTCTAAGAGTGGCAGTTTACTTATGGAAGGAGAGAGTGTCAATAACCATAAACTGGAGAGCAGCTAGTAAACATGCATGGATACTTTTAATGAATTCTTGATTGCAGAGTGGCCGAGCTTTGCCTCTGGATGCATCCTGCCCCCAGCTGCAAGATTGTACAGCCCAGCAGCCACACTGACCTGCTCTAAACTGCAGAGCTCGTTGTTTTGCAGTCAGATGGCACTGAGCTGACATTTGCTGGAATACACAGAGTGTGTCTAAGTGTGACACACAGCAGGATTTGCAGGAGGATTGCTTTGGCTGGTTTTTGTCACTCATCCTGAAGGAGGTCCCATTTTCAGAAGTGGCTCAGCTGGGAGATCTGAGATCTGCATTATCGACTGCCCTGAACAGTGTGAAAAACGAGGTTCACATCATTTTTATAGAATTTAAAAGTTTAATAAAAAAAAAGACAATTAGGAGAAAAAAATAAAGTATTCAGATACTGCATTCAGCCAAGAGAGCACACCTTACTGACAAAGGATTGTCCCTTAAAAATAGAACCCTACTACATATCCATAAATTCTCACACATATTCACACATTCTTCTTAGGATCTTTGGTGTTCTTCTGTTTAGTTTTCTCTTGCCCCTTTCCCAATAGATCAATCTTCTTGGCACCATCGAGATTTACATTCCCTGATACCAGAAATGCAATAAATTCCTCCCCCAGAGTTCTGGTCACTGCTGTCTTCATCTGGATAAGATAGTTTACAAAAGGAAAAAAGGTCTCCAGCTATCTTTGTCAGTCTTTGGGTTATACAGACAAAAGCAGTTTTTATTTTAATACTATGCCATAGCCTAACATATATGTATTATACTACTATTTCTAAGTTTCATCAATAACAGAAATAAAGAAGACTGTATTATTACAGCTAAATTTTCTAATCTTATACATATAATATTCATTATAATATTTGTGAAAAGCCAATAATATGATATGCATTTATAACAACAGGAATGGTGCTGAGAAGACAAAAGTTGTGCCATGGCTGCCCAGGTCAGGCCTCTCATGCAAGGACAGCTGAACATGGACAGGTTGCAGTGAAATCCCTTTGCAGGGCCAGAGGTGCAGCTGCAGGGAGTGTGTGTGAGCCAGAGCCTGTTCCCATCATGTCACAGCAGTCACAGGACTGCCAAGCCTCGGGGCCCTGGCACAGGTGATCACAAACACCACATCAGGCAGCTGGCCTCAGTCAATGCTTTCAGGAAACCCAGATTCTGTTACTAAAAGCCAGAAGCTGGAATTCTCCAAAGCCATCTGAATAAGATGAAGCACAAGACTCGTCTGGGTTGCTGTCTGAAATGGAGACGGTGGAGCTGAGTCACTGAAACCCTTTCTTCTGGCTGTCACCTTGTGTCTCACAGTGCTGAGTAGAGCATTGTTTCATCTCTTCTAAGTGGGAGCTTGCTAATAGCTTGTAAGAATCAGTTCTTGTCATTTTACTGGCATGGGGGAATGTGTTACTACCTTCAGGCCTCTCAGCTGTGGTTTGTATTGTACCCTTTTTTTCTTGGCTAGGCAGGAAATGCACCTTGGCATTGAGAAAAATTCTTTTCATGCAGAAGTAGTTCTTGTAAAATTAATCTGAATTTAATATAAGGATAAGCATGTAGTTCATCAAATAGCATATTTGTCAGGGGCAAAGCTGGCTTGACTTAAGGAATTTTTCTTAATTTATTGGCAACTAACACAGACTTAATTAGTGATCCAAATATTGAGAAAAAAAGCCAAGCAATGTCTCCCCTAGAGAAATACTTTCCCTCCCCTCTCCCCAGGCTCAGGTTCAGCCCATCAGGTTTTCATGTGCCTTCCTCCTGCTGTTGCTGCAGGTGTTTCCCTTGGCTGTGAGCTGGAGGGGTGCTGGGCGCTGCTGGGGTGCTGCAGTCACCTCTGCCCCCGATGGGATGGGTGCTCCTGGCCGTGCCAGGGGCTCTGCAGAGCTGCCTGTGCCCGTGCTGTGGGCTGCAGGGAGTGTTCACCTCAGCCTGCCTGACACTCTGAAGGGCTTTTCTTTACTCTGTTGGCAGCTGCCTCGGCTTTCTCCTTGGTTCATGTGCCAGCCTCTTCTCCGCCGCGTTCTGGTGTTGTGCTGCTCAGTGTTCATCCTTGGAGGTCAGCTGGAGTGTGCTGCCAGGGCAGGAGGAGCTTTGCATTTCATTCACTGCTCCAGTTCTGAGGGTAGGAGTTCTGTGGAAACAGAAAGGTGAGAAAGACGTTTCAGGTGACATTAGCTGCTGTTGTACTGGCACAGCCTGGGTATGAAACCACCCAGTCTCCTTTCCTCTGTACCTGCTGGTACAACTTTCCTCTGTAACTTCAGAAACTCTGGAATAGCTTTCTTCCAATATTTTAAATCCTTGGAGAAAAATAATAGAAGGGATTGACTTATAGCTTTAAATTACTTAAATAACACCTGTTAATTTAAAGCTGCATTAAATGGCAGCATCCAGCAAGGGAAGAGCTCCCCTCTTCTCATAGCATATGCATTCTGATGTTTACTTCATTCTGTGTTTGCTTTTTGGTTCCCATCCATCATCTCCCATTAAATCACAGGTCTGAGAAACTGAACCTATGAGGCAACTTTAATGTTTTTCTTTTTTCTGTGTTGCTCACAGTAGAGGAAAGAGATGAAAAAACAAGTTGAAAACTCAAGTAAGCAAAATTCCTGATCCTTCAAAGACAGGGTTTTTTACTGAGTTCAAAGCATGCTGCATCAGACTGATGTTCAGCACAAGACACAAGTCTCACAGTTGTTGATGGTACTCCTTAAAGATTTCCTTGTGCAAATAGCTGAAGATGAAGCCTGAGCTAACTTATGTGATATTTTCCCATTAGTTTAGCTTTAAATAATTGAGGAGCCAGTCCCATAAAAGTCATTAAGTACCTAGGCCCATCACAACTCTTCCAAACACCACATTTTGGTGGGATGTAATCTAGGAAGTCTCTAAGTGTTGACAGGTCCCTGGGTGGTTTATTGGAGCTTCCAGTCAGAAGCAGAGGTGCCTGAATCAGTGTTGTCAGCTCAGCTGGTGCCTGCTGGGACCAACATCTACACCTTGACCTTAGACCCAGCAATCACAACTGCTGTGAGTCCAGGGACAAGGCTGTAAGGGGGTTGCAGTCAGGTGTTTTGAAGACATTTTCCCCTTTTTTTCTGTTTTTAGTTGGTTTTATTAGGTTAAGGATATAAAACCAGGAAAGATCTCTTGTGTTTTGTTATCTGTACAGTAAGAGTTGTAAGGACTGGTTGTGGAAAGGGCGTTAGAAACCAGGGGATGGATGAATTTTCTCAGGCTGTCCTGGATATCATTCTTTTGTTAAAGGAAGCTGACTGTTTGAAATACACAGTGAAATTTTGCAAAAGCAGAGTGCTGGGTGGATTCCTATCCTTTATGCAGTGTCCTTTAGGGCTCCCTGGGTCCTTGCAGGCAGGGGGATGCTGCTGTTGGGATCCCAGCTTGCACAGCTCAAGCTGTTTGCCTGCAATAACTCAATAATGTTCCCTCACCTTCCATTCCCACCCAAGCCTTCTGTGTTGGTTTGTGGGGTACATCAAGTGACTGCTCAGGCTGCTTTTTTAGGAGTTCAGGTTTTTCATGCTGTATTGCATTTTTATGCTTTCCTAAGTTTTTTGCCTTTAGTGTGGCTGTGAACTGATGAAATGTAGATAACTCAGGATTGTGGATGACTTCTGATTTAACAGAAGGTGCTTGTGATTTATTGATGTTGTTCATGTAAGGTACTGAAGGGTGGTTTCTTACAGATCTAGTTATGTTGTCTCAGTATTTATCCAGCAGTTAACTCCAAGTTCAAGTCTGTCTTAACACCTGTTTGATGATAGGTACTTGCTAAAAATACTTAACAATAAACCTCTGCTAAGCAGTAGCATTGCTAAGCAGGATGGGTTGGGATGTTAAAGGCAACTTTAATAAAAAGTGAACCAAGGAAAAAAGAACAAAACATAATAAAGCCCCTAGAAGTGATGGAGGGGTATTTATTGGAATTAATGGCATGATATTTGTGCATTGATTACGGTGTAGTGTCACACGGATCAGGCACATGCCAGAGGTTGTGTGTGTCAATACAGGGGATTTGAGGGATCTCTGTAAAGTGTTAAGGAGTCAGCCCAGGAAACCTTCTAAGAACAACAAAAAAGTCCCCAGCTGCCTGCTGAGCTGAGCTGCAGAGGTGAAACACCCAGCTTAGAGCTGCTGTTGGTGTAAAAGTGGGTTTGGATAAGGTAAAAGTCCCCAGCTGCCTGCTGAGCTGAGCTGTGGAGGTGAAACACCCAGCTTAGGGCTGCTGTTGGGGTGAAAGTGGGTTTTCCTCAGTGTCACCTGTGCTCACCTACTGTGAGACACCAGGGCCTCTTGCAGCATCTTCTCCTGCTTGGCATTTAAGTGCCTGTGGTCACACAAACCGTGCTGACTTGTTACCATTTCCTACATCACAAGTGCTCTTGGTGAGAGGGGAGAATGGCAGGATGCACTCCTCCGGCTGATTCCACTGTTAAAAGTAATTAATAGAGAGCTTCCAAATAACCCAGAAAATGAGCTGTGAAGTTTGCAAGGCACAAGTGCTTTCTGAATGTCTTTGTGTTTATGAAGGTGCTTCTTATGGGGAGGAAATCCCTCAAGAATGTTAATAGCCTTATGCTGTTATTAATGCAAATATATCTCCTCCTCTTTTTCTTTCTCAGTCTCTTTTTGTCTTGGGCTGTGAAGTTTTATTAAGAACTGAAATACATTTTCTAAAGATTTTGCTAGTTCCATGGGTGCCTAGAGACTTTCTGTGTCATTGCCTCCAACAATTTAATCAATATAATAGTACTTTCTGGGGTCTTCCAAATGTGTAACCGAGGTGAATTTATTCCAAGTGCATTTTGATTTGTATCGTGCATCCTTACCTGAGTGATGCGTTTCAAAGGTGAGGATGCAGGTGAAGAAAGGATTGTGGGGTTGCCTTGGTTTTGTATATCCTTTATTTCTACAAAGAAATTCCAGTGGAGGAAAATACTGTAGATAGTATTTAGAAACTAATTGAAATAATAATTTGCTGTTTGGTTACGGCTGTTTAAGAATAAGTTGGCACAGCTCTCTTTGGCCCAAAACAAACACCTGTGCTTACAGAGCTGGGCTTTGCTCTGGCTAAACAACATTCCAGTTCCCCCTGGCCTGGGAAACTGGGGAGCAGCTTGTTAGATTTGTGCTCATTCCATGTTGAAAAAAGCTGGAACACCCAGGGGATGGTGAATGAATTACAGTGGCTGGTTCTGACCAAAGTCTCACGATAGAAGCAGAAAGTCTGACTGTCAAAGTAAATTATTCAAATACCTGCTGAAGGCTTTAAAAAATGTATGCAACTCTGAAGGTTTGTTATGACAGATAATATGGCAAATAATTTCTGTAGTGTGGGTCCTTGGAAAACAAGTTGTGGCTCATCCAATATCCTTAGCAGGGCGAGGCAGTTTTGGTTGAAGAGGGGTGATTTACGTTCCTGTGGCTGCAGGAGACAGAAGCTCCACGCAGGGAGCGCATGTGTTCAGCAGGGTGTGTTACTGAGGAGCTCAGCAGCAAACACAGGAGGAACACTTGCTGCCAGCACCGTTCTTCTGCACCTCCCCACACTTCCTAAAGCAAACACAGCTGGAGCTGCAGAAATGCCCTGCTGGCTCTATGGTATATGGGGCCTTTCTATGATTGATGGACAGATGGATTCTGTACTGTGTGTTTCCATGGCTGAAATAACGTGGAATTCCCTAGACTCAGCATTTGGTCCATATGCATTCTTTTTTTTTTCACACAGTACTATTCCAGGAAGGAAACTGCTCTCCTACTTCTTATTCATCAAATAAGACTTCCAAAATTTAGTTATTATCAGGAATAACTTTATTTTTCTTTTTGTTTTTAAATTCAAGCAGTCTGTATGCTGGTGGCCTTGCACCTTTGCAGAACACAGTGTTTGCAAAGTGACCGTCAGCAGACCTAAAATCAGCATTGACATTGATAAAATTATGTCAGTAGACACAATTATTACAGGATTATATGGATTATATTACACAGGATTAATTAGAAAGTTTGGCTTCTAGAAAATCACTTTGTATATTCTTTCACTGGCCACGTTAACATTCTTAGTGAGAATTCCATAGGGCTGCTAGCAAACACTTCCCATTTGGAGGTGGCTTACACTGCCACACTCCTTTTCTGTATGTGAGTTATCATTTCTGCTTCCAAAATGAACTAAATAATGTTCCTAAGCTTGGGAAGTTTGTCCATGGGGAAGGACAGTTGCTGAGCCATTGCCTGCTCTCGTGTCTCAGCACCAAACACAGTCACTGTTCAGAGCCAGAAAACAGGAGAATCCTGCCCTGGCTGCAGTGCTTGACTCCAGGCTGAACATCTGGTCACATCTGCTGGGGCTTAGCTGGCAGGTTACAGGTGTGATGTGAAAGCTGTTGTGCAAGGTGTGTCACCTGTGCTGACTTGAAATAAAGCTGTTGCCAACAAGTCGTTAAAAAACCCCTCGGCTTCGCTCTGGATCTCTCTTTGAGGAGCACTGAAGTTCAGGATAATCCAAGGAGGAATGATAGTCTTTTAGAAGTGGTGTGTGAGGGAGAAGGAAACGAAGGGACTTACTCTTTGTTTATTCTCCTCAAGATCAGAATCTATAATTTATTAGTCATAATAAAATAAAGGTAGAAAAACTCCGCAGAGCATTCTGACAAGACTTTAACCAGTGAGACTCTCATTACAGTAAAACATAGGAGAGCTAGAAGTATAGGGAAAAGAAAGGATTGTTCAGAAACAAATCCCTACATTGTGGGGGAGAAGGAGTGTCAATATGAATGAGGTTGGGGAAGAGGATGGTAGGTGATGGCAGCTCCCACAGCTCACAGTCCTTGAGGAACAGGCAGAGTGAATGTGTTCATCCAGCTTCTGGCTCTGCACGTTCCTTTGGGGCAGCATGAACAGGAGTGGTTTTAATAGATGCAAAGGTGATGGTTTAGGAGGATAATATAGACACAGTGCTTATTTTATAGCGATTTCATTTTCCTGCAGGTTTGCAAAGTCAGTGCAGTACTTTGCTGTGCTCCCTACACAGCACTCATGTTTCAGCTTGAACTGTTCCTGGGGGAATGGAGCTTATTGATGCCAGGCTTTCAGTGGTGTAAACAAATCACACACAAACATTTGTTCCACGTCCAGGAAATATGGCACATGCTATTACAGCCTAATTTAAAAGGAGTTATTAATAACTAAAAACTGCCCATCATCATTTATTCCAGAGCTTAATGGAGGATAAATGCTTGGTATCACAGAGATCTGGCTCCCATTTTGCTGTCAGTTTGTATATGCAGCAATTCAGCCTCGGGTGACAGTGAGTTTGTGGGGTGGAGAAGGGAACAGTAATTTGAGTTTTAAAAAATGTTTTAGGTAATTTAAGATCTCTTGTTATTAGAACGAGCTAAATTCAAATAGATTCATAATCTGAAAATAATCTCTCACAGTGGGGACCTAATTTCAGTAATATGATAGAGAACTTTTATTGTACTCCTTAAGGCAAATTCAATGAGAATTTGTGTTAAAGTCTATTTTTCAAGTGCATTGGTCAGGGTCCCACCACCATTAGTGGCTGTACACAGAGCAGAGTCATTTCTTTGGTCACCCATCAGCACTGCTGAGCAGTTACATTCAATTTCCCTTTCAGCTGCTCCTGCAGTGACCTTAGCCTGGATGTATCTGCTGGCTCCTGAAGTGTGTGAGGTGAAAGAGGAAAAGGAAGGAACGCTGGTGTGTTGAACCCAAAGAGAACCATCCAGCTCAGCATTTGTGGCTTATGCCTTTCCTGTGCTTGCTGTCACTGGTGCTGCTGACAGCTTCTGCCAATGCTTCATTCATTACTGTGAGGTTTCAGCTATATCTGGACACACACACTGGTGGTGTCTTGGGGAAGGACAGGACTTGTTCAGGTTTACTTTGGGTAAGCCTTTCATCAGGCTGCTTTCATTTGAACCTGCCTTTGCTCTGTATTTTATGTGTGTAGTGAGACACTCAGATACTCGGGAATCTTGGTGTAAGACCTAGTTTGTATGAAACTGGGAATTGTGACCTGTTGGATATCAAAATGTGAAGTCTGTCTGCTGGAAGTGTGTTTGCACAAGCTGGGTGTGACAGAGGTGTCACAGAGCAGCTATCAGTGACACATAGGGGATCTCCAAAGTCATCCTGACATACTGATTATTTCTGAAAGCCAGGTCATTTTCATAGAAACTGGGACAGCAGAGACAGGGCTCCGTGAAAAGAAGGAGCTAGAGGGATTGTCAGTTGTCTGTCTGAAAAGTAAAACATCTGTCTTTGGTTTGAACTATCTGCTCAGATCCTGGAAATTAGTTGGGTGTTTTTTCCTGGATTTCTGCTCATTTACATCGTCATGTATTTCCTTGAAATCAGCCATATCATCTTCTTGTGGTTAGCTGTGGTAGATTCAGTCATGGCCCCTGGAGCTGCTTTCAGGTCAACAGGAACATCTGGAATGTGAGGGGGAAACCAGCCTGTGTACCATGTCTGTGCCATGAGCAGTGACAAGGAGTGTGTTTCTGAGCTCCTGAGCCATGCACACCTTTGAAGATCTAAACATTTAAACACTGATAGCAGCACAAGAGCTTCCGTTCAGTCATGGAAGATGCACAAATGCATTGTGGACAAAAGCCAGTGTGAAGCTCCTTGGACAGGAGGTTTACAGCTCGAAGACAGAAGCTTTCCAAGTGTGATGGGTAAAATGCAGCAGCTCACTCCCTCACCCCAGTGGGGCAGGGGGAGAATTGGAAGGGCAGAAGGGAGAAACCCTGTGGGCTGATGAAGTCATTTCAACAGGCAGAGCAGATCTGTGCACCCAAGGAAGGCAGAGCAGGAGTTGATTCCCCACTTGCCATGCTTGGGCAGGTGTTCCTCCATCCCCAGGAGAGCAGGGCCCCAACACGTGTGACAGTGACTCAGGAGGACAAACTCCATCACCCTGGATGTCCTCCTTCCTCCTCCTCCTCCTCCTCCTGCCCCAGCTCTGTGTGCTGGGCACGGCCCCACAGGCTCTGGGACATCCCTTGGGTCACTTGGGCTCAGTGTCCTGCCTGTGTCCCCTCCCAGCCCCTCGCTGCTGGGCTGGGGCCAGGGCCAGAGGAACAAGACATCCCTGTGTCACCAGCACTGCTGGCAGCACACAGCCAAAGCACAGTGCTAGACAAGCTGCTCAGAGGAAAATCAGCCTTATTCCAGCTGAAAGCAGTGCTCCAGGAAAGAGGGCCCAGGAGCTAGTGTGAGTTACTTACTCAGGGGAAACATGCAGCAGGAAATGTTCATCACCACGTCCATGGAGAGTCTCCTCAGATCTGCTTGTTGAAAATAACAGTTCAATCCATTCTTCAGTGTGCAGGTTCCAAATCGGTGCAGGAGACAAATCTGTGTTTACTGGTGATCTCGAGCCATTCTCACCTTATCCTACATCTTCTTTCTCCTCATAAATCCCCAGCTGCTCCTTGTTCAAAGGGCACTCCTTCAGGCTGTGCTGTTTAACACTGACAGTGTGTGCTGCCTTGACTGCAGGAGGGTGTTGTCAGAACTTTCTTCCTATAATTATCAGAAAATTTAGCAGCCTCAGAGGATGTCCTCTGAAAAATTTTCATTTCCAGTGGCTGTGTATTACCAGCCTGTGCCTGCTTGCCTGTTCTGATTAAACATGGCACCTTGAGGCTCCTTCTGTTAAAGTTTAGTTAGGAATTACTGCCTCTGAGGATATACAGAGTTTTTCTTCAGCTATCCTGACTTCTCTAGTAGCATCAGCTTTTGTTACAGAGAGAAGCCAAGCAGAGTGAGCAGCTTGGAGCTTCTGTTGTCACCTCCTGGTGAAAGCCTTTACTGTCTCCTGCTTCCCACTTCATCACTAACATTCATGCTGGCCACCATTGTTTCTGGTACTAAAGACCCAATCCAATCTAATTCCAGCAGGAATGAGAACGGTCTCCAGAGACCAAGAAAGACAACTTAACATACACATTCAGGGCTACTCTGCAGAGTGGGTATGGCTCTGAAATCACAGCAAGACCCACAGCTCCTGCTTCCAGAGAGTGCTTTTGCCTTTGAATTTCTGTCCCCATTTCAGGTGGAGCTGTGCCCCCTTGGGAGGGAGCCCCCATTCCATTCCCAGGTGCTTGAAGCTCTGTGCTCTGTGGAACATTGTCTACCCCTAATGAGACCATTAGCAGCATTCCCAGAGATTGTCAGGGGAGAAGCCTCTCTGCAGTTCTGCTCTCTTTCCAACTGTTCTGTTCCTCTGGCCTAGCACCTTCTTAGCATGTGCTCCAGGAATTGTCACTGAGTAAATAATGGTCTGCTGTCATCAGTCCTCAGCATCAAATACCTCAGCAGTGAGACAGAGCTGCCAGGGAGCTGAAAGCTTTTAATCCTACACACAGATCCACCACCCATAATTTCAGTCAAATGTCTTTTCAAGGATAGACTGACAGATTTAAATCCTAATGGCAGTCTATAAATTCTGCAAGACAGGCTTTTAATATCCTAGTCTATGGCTATACTTTGTAATTCTTGAGAATATTCAATCTATTCCTCCTTCCTCATCCCCTTTCTAAGAAGCCATCACAGGATCTTGAAATCCTATCATTATTTTATCCAGTTGCTATAAAATGAATCTCCTATACACTATGCAAATGAGTTTTTCAGAAACTTCTCCCCATTTAAAAGAATGAAGGCTAGAAAACATTTTGAATTTTTTGATGCAAAACTTTTTATTTGGCGTGGTGTCCCTCTGGGCAGCAATTGTCACTTGTCAGGCTGTAGGGTGCAGACACCCACACCACACCACATCACTGCAGCCATTCTCAGCAGGTAAGAACCAGTCTTGGGGAGTTCCAGGGCCTTCTGGAGGAGTTTTCTGTAGCTCACCTTTAAAGATGTGCTGTTCCAACAGACCCCTGGCTCTGGGGTGAGCCAGGGCCAGCTTTACCTGCTCAGGTGCAGGAGCAGAGCATCGCTTCTGCCTCTGCAGCGAGCTCAGGGTGGTGTGGGATCCTCAGGCCTTGGTGTAACACACTAAAATGATTCTGGATCCATAACCTGGAGCAGGATTCCTTTGCCAGTGTCATTTCCAGGCCTGCCCAAGTTCTCCAGCTCATTCTGCCCCCAAACAGCAGTGGAAGCTCCCTCAGGATCCAGCTGCAGGCACAGTGAGATGGAAACGTGGCACAGCCTGCCCAGCTCCCCTCAGCCTTTGAGATAAACACTGACTTGCTGCTGCCAGGACCCAGAGATTCCAGTCACAGTTATCTGTGTGCAGAGTCTTTGGGAACAAAGCACTGAGCAAATCACTCCTTTATTTCTGTGATTATTCACTTGGACTTTTAAACTAATTTATGTGGAGTGCTTTGAAATAATTCTGTGTTTACTGTTCATTTTCTCTCCTGTGAATTCTCACAAGTAGCCTGAGCAGGATCTGACTGTGAACTACAAAATATGTGTATCAAAATTCCCACTGCTCTTGTTATCTAAACTATTCAGTGAGGAACAGAATACCATTTAATTTCACAAGTGATGGTAAAGAATCTGTTTGTGAAGATAATTTTGGAATGTGTTAGGCAAATTAATGCTGGTTAATAAATCTATTCAATACTTTTTCACTAGATGTGAGTTTCATCACATTTATGAAATGACTCCTTTCAATTTCTAACAGTTCCAGTAAGAATTGGGTCTGTGTTAACAGAATTGGCTGCTGAGGCCATAGACAAGAACCTAGACCAGTTTAGTCTCAGCCTCCCCTGTGTAACACTGACTTTAGCACCAGCTTTGTTAGTCTTGAGACCATGCTTTTACTGTGTGTTCATTAACTGCATGGACCCCTGTTTTCCATGTCATTCTTGTTAGCACTTGAGAAAAAAGGACATTTTAAACAACAATGTGCTAAAATATGAATAAATTATTTCTCCAGAGCTAGGAAAAACAGCAGAGCTTATAGTAGATGCTTTCTCAATACATCTTCACATTTAAGAATGTTGAACCCTATTAAAAAGCCAATGGGAATTTAGATTGCCAGACCTCTCAAATAATTTTTAAAAATCCTTTAATATATACATATGTATATATATATACCTATGCATACCTTGTATGGTTTTCAATGAAACATTATTATTATTATTATTATTATTATTATTATTATTATTATTATTATTATTATTATTGAAACATCATGATGATGATGATGATTATGTACTTGAGCAGTGTTAAGCTGACCCACTAAGTTCATTAGGAAGGACTTTGCTTAGTTACTGCCTGATCTGTTCCACTGAAATATTCTTTGACTTCTGTCCAAAAGAGAAAGCTGTTTAGTACATTACATACAGAATTTCAGTAAGAAATGAGAATTTAATGAGGTGTCATGAGAAATACAGGGGGGGTTTATACACCATTACATGAAATAGGATTAATAATTTTAGGAAATGACCTACAATTATGTAGAAATACAGGAAGCAGGCTCGGGGTGAATTGTTGAAGAAAAGCAGCCTCAACAAAAGTGATTTTTTTGTTTTGTTCAGGAAGCTGCTACTTAAAGTAAAACACTTTGCTTTTAAAATTCAGAATTACATTAATGCTCCCTGCGTGTTCACTGTAGCAGTAAATTACAAAATTTATTACAATTTAGAGTTAAGAAAACAATTTGTTTTTGAGGTATGGTAGGAAGGAGGCAGTGATAAAGAAAATAATGAGTTCATGCAGTATATATGTATATAACACAGGGGTAGCACTGCAATGCCTGCCCATCAGTACACAGCAGCACTTGCACGTGGTAAACACTGGAGTTTGGAGGCCACATTCTGACTGGAGATTGAAGTTTGTGGCACTGTCAGTTTTACCCCCACTGGCAGATAAGCTGCTTCTACCTTTGAAGCCAAGTTCTGATTTTTGGATGAATTTTCACTCTGCTGCTGCCCCATGTCGCCGTGTCAGCTGTGGCTGTGCACAGCTCGCTGTGCTCCCCTTACAGAGCAAAGTTTTGTGCTAAGAGACATTCCATGAACCTCATGCATGTGTGGAATTCAGGAAGTGCAGCTTGAGCTGTGTCACAGGTGTGCTGCTGGAAATCTCGTGGAATTCTGGAGCAGCAAAAGCAGAGACCTGGTGTGAGTTCAGCAATGGCTCAGGACTGATCTGGAGCAGCTCTGCCAGTCCCTCTCTCACAGCTGACACCACTACAAAAACACTTCCATGTTTTCATGGAGTATTCAGCTGACAGTTCTTGCCCTTTCTTCTTTCTCCTTCTGAATGTCTCTCATATTTTTTACACAAAACTATTTATTCCATAGCTCCACTCTGTGGAGTTTAATGTCTCTCCTTACCTTACAACAGCATCTAGAAATACATTTTTTATATGCAGAACCTTGGAGGTGTAAAAAAAGAACTGCAAAACGTAACTCTGTTCCTTTTCTGGCTGATTAAAAGCACAGCAGTAGGAGTTAGCTGGCTAAGAGCAATCATTAAGGATTTCTTTTTAAGAGTTTCAGAAAGAGTTTCTTTGGATTCATTTTCACTTAGAGGAGTCTGTAATTTACCTCTTCAAATCAAACTTCAGAGGGAAATAAATAAACAGTTGAAATGTGCTCTTAGAAACTACTTTTTAGTACTTCTGATTTTGCTGCAGGTGCATCTATAAATGGAAAAATGAGATTCAAAGGCGTGATGTTTAAATGTCAGTAGAGTTGGGAGGCAGTGTGATAAATGGGATTGTTGTGTGTGCTGTGGGAACTGTCTCATCCAGCCTTTCTCCTGTTCTAGCACAGCTTTGTTCTGTCGTCCTGCTTTGTGCTGTTAGTTATATTGGTGTCAGTACTCCTCTGTTTATCACAGACCTGCTACCTGGCTTCCAGTTTGGTGGCTGAATATTCAAGCAGCTGTTGGGATTTGGGATTCCAGATACAGTGCTGTGCTAATGCAAAGTATCTGTTTTTGCTTGAATTCACTGCTTTTACAGAAAGGATATACTTAATCAGCAAACTTTGAAATTTGAGAGTGTCTCAGCTGCTAAGAATTGTCCCATATTTTTACTGCTATTTAACTTGTTTCCTGGTGATAATTACTCTTCTCATCCTTTACATTGAGACTATCCTGGAAAAATTTTAGTAGCCATATGCTGAACATGCTTTTCAACCCAAAAATAGCAATTCCAGCTTGGTTCCTTGCAGTTTCAGTAGTTTGTTTGTCCTGAGAGGAATCACTGTGTGTGGCTTGTCGCGCACACAGTCAGGAGCTCTTGGATGTCCCTGTGGCTCCTGCATATGCCTTCTCCAGGCTGGGAAGAATCCAGAATCCAGAATGCTTGCAGCACTGGGGGAAACTGTGCCTAGAAAATGAACAGATAGGACATAGGCAAAAATGGAGCTTGCCTCTGGTGTTAATTACCGATACAGAATTACACTTTGATTAGGAAGATGCAGTAAATCACTGTCAAGGCTCCATATTGAAGGCTATTGTTGGTAATTAATTTGATAACTAGGATGTGTTTCTTGCTCCTTGTTTGCAGTATGTTATCAGTAAGCTTAATAGTCTTTGATTCAAAACCAACTGAAAATCATTTTCTGGCCATATAAAACAGTTACTTCTTCATTTTTCTGATGTTAATCTCTCTTTAATGGCTTCTGTGGAAGGATGTGTTTCATCATCTAGCTGGTGGCCTTAAATAGATTTTCCATTTTTTCTTGAATCTGACTTAGAATTGAAGGGAGGGATTACATAAAGAAGGTTTTGACTTCTGCTAAGCTTCCTGTATGATGTGAAGTGACTGCAGCAATCCATTTACCTTTCCCTCATGTAGGATGAGTGTATCCACCTGTGGGGGCTGGCCCAGACTGGGCAGCAGGTGCCCCCCAGAACTCCTCCTCTGGCCCTGTCCTCCTCAGCTGGAGAGGAGAAGGAAATGCAGTCACAGGCTCCTGCTCTATCCAGTGCAAAACAGACTCAGCTGGGGGCAGTTGGTGTCAATCAGAGTAGGACTGAGAAGTAAAATTCCTTTCATTAATCCTGCCCTTCTTCCCAGGCTCAGCTTCACCTCTGAGTTCTCTGCCTGCCTCCCCACAGAGGCACAAGGGGACAGGAACGGAGGCACTGTCTGTTCTTCAAATGTTCCTGCTGCTCCTTCCTCCTCAGGGGAGGATTGCTTACACTCTTCCCTGCTCCAGCGTGGTTATTACAGTGTCAGTGCTGCCCCAGCTCAGGAAATCCTGACTGAGGCAGGGTTACATGGGAGAGAGCTCATTCAACACCCCTGTCCAGGTCTTGTATCAGGACATGGCACAGAAAGATTTCACATCTCAAATGCTCTCTACAAGCATGCAGAACTAGGGGAACTGCAACCAGAGAGATCATAAGCATTCCTTAGATTAGAAATTTGTCTAAATAATACTTAAAGTTGTTAATAATGTAAAAGCCTGACCTATGTAAGTTTGGCAGGAAAAGTGCTGAGTGTAGCAGTTTGAGGGAAATACCAGCAGTACAAGCAAATGAGATTTCAAAGGTTAGAAATGCATGTGCAGGACAGGAAATAGTAAGAAGCTTTAGTTTTTGGTGATGAGGACAGCTTTGTCAAGCAGTCCTTTCAGCCCCCCCAGATCACTTCCTCACCACAGGGGCATTTCAGTAGCCAAGGAGAGGATGGTTACAAACTTGTGGAATGCATTGTGGTGAGGTGTGGCAGGAGAGCTTGGTCACTGCAGTCCTTGTTGTTCATAGTGTGTAGGAACAGCGGTGTAAAGCCAGGCTGTTGTACCTGATACACATCATGTAAATGGCTCTGAAATGGAGATGGTTATTACTGCTGTGCTGAAGCTGGATTAAACCACGGTGTGGTGCTTTGCAGAGCGCTACACCCAGGATTTGCCATGCTCTCCTCAGTGAGGACTGTGCCACATGACAGTATAGGCTGTAAAAAACCCCAAACAGCTCAGAGAAAGAGCACATCATGTAGAGCTCTTTAGATCCTAGCTGATGTATTTTTCTTTCTCTTTTTCTAGGAAAAGTTACTGGATTGAAATTTCTCAGTATTCCATGACAATCCAGGAGCTCATTGTATGTAAAAGTGCATCCCTCAAAGAGCCATGGATGAACAAACTGTGAACAGGCAAAGGCTTCTTCAGAGCACCCAGCAGTCCCATCCTTCCTCTGCCTGAGCACGGCTGGCTCTGCTGCTCTGCTGCCTCGGGATCCTCCTGGGCCTTGGGAATCTGCCCGTGCCTCGGGATCTGCCTGTGCCTCAGGATCTGCCCGTGCCTCAGGATCTGCCCATGCCTCGGGATCTGCCCGTGCCTCGGGATCTGCCTGTGCCTCGGGATCCTCCTGTACCTCAGGATCTGCCTGTGCCTCGGGATCTGCCTGTGCCTCAGGATCCGCCTGTGCCTCAGGATCTGCCCGTGCCTTGGGATCTGCCCGTGCCTCGGGATCCTCCTGTGCCTCAGGATCTGCCTGTGCCTCAGGATCCGCCTGTGCCTCGGGATCTGCCTGTGCCTCGGGATCTGCCCGTGCCTCGGGATCCTCCTGTGCCTCGGGATCTGCCTGTGCCTCAGGATCTGCCTGTGCCTCGGGATCTGCCCGTGCCTCGGGATCTGCCTGTGCCTTGGGATCCGCCTGTGCCTCGGGATCCGCCTGTGCCTCAGGATCTGCCTGTGCCTCGGGATCTGCCCGGGCCTTGGGAATCTGCCCGGGCCTCAGGATCTGCCTGTGAATCCACCCGGGCCTCAGGATCTGCCTGTGCCTCGGCTGTCCTGGCCTCTAAGAGTTGGGAACTTGCCCTTCCCAGACCTGCTGCTCGCTCCCTCTCAGTAAACAGAAGTTCTCCAGTTCATCTACAGACACAAAGTGCTTCTCTATTGTTTCCTGTCAAGCTTCTGAAGGTTACACATGAACACTGAAACAAAACCATGCCAGCGTTAATGTAGCTCAGACTTCTTGAAGGCAAATGGCTCCAGAGCGTTGTTGGAGCTATCAGATATTTGTGTGCATGTTACAAAAGCTACAGCTCCTGAGGTGCCACTCTGGGGAGCAGCTGATGTGAAACACCTGAGCAGGGAGCCAGAGCCTGCTGGCCTCATCATCCTCCTCAGCTGTGCCTGAGCAGCAAAGGAGCAGCACCTGCAGCACAGCGGGCACAGCCCAGCCAGCCCCATTCCCAGGGAGACAAAGCACAAGGGAGAGGAGAAGGTAAAGCTCTGCTTTAGCTGCTGCCTTTGAATGGAGGAGAAGAGTTGTGAGAACACCATTTCACAGCGCTGCTTGGGCTGCCTCTAGCAGTCACTCCCAGTGAGGAAGAGGAAGGAGCAACACCTGTTGTAAATACAGGTGTTCTGAACTGGGACCTGGAAGAGCAGCTGCCAGCCTTGGGAAAACAAGGTAAGAGAACCAGAAATAAAATCACACAAACAGATGGGCATGGGGGCATGGAGTAGCACAGCACTTCCTTGACTTTTGGTGAAGACATGTTGGAAAGTTGTAGCACTTCTTTACACAGGTGTAGGATTATCCAGGATCCAAAGGAACCCAGAGCAGTGGAGCCAGTTTTGTTTTTGTGACTGTTCACAGGAAGGATTGCAGCTGGTGCTGCTGTGGCAGGTCCCTGGTGTGCCTCGCTGGCCTCTGCCAGGAGCAGCCCCAGCTGCTGGCTGCAGTGACCCTGGTACGTGGCACAGGGTGACAGAGGCTGCTGTCCCCCAGGCTGTGCTCGTGCCTGGGCTGTGTCCAGGTGATGTGCTGGCCTCTCCAGCTGTGGCTGCTCGCCCTGTTTGCCTCTGGGCAGGCTCTGTCCCCGAGTGTTGGCAGTGTTGGTGCTGCAGCAGTCAGCTCTGGCTGCAGAACAGGCCCCTGGAGCTGCCTGCTGCTGCTCCCTGGAAGCCACGGCCTCCTGGAGAACTGGGGACTGAAATCTGAGCAGAGAATGGGTGAAACTGTGAAAGCAGATCCCTGGATTAGTGATTACACTCTGAGAATGTTTGTGTTGGAGTACAGGTCAGAGTATTGGAGTCACTCTACAGTCAGAAGCGTGTCTCGACTGTGAAGCAGCTGTTTCTGCTATAAGGGCTGCTGCTCCCTGTGTTTATGTAGCCACTCCCCAGATATTTCCAAACTTTGCATTTTCTAGTGCTTTCTTTGTCGTTTTGATGTACTGAGTGTAGGTAGTTTGAAATTTTTATCTTTCTAGAACTGCCGGTTAATGTAGAGCTCAAATGCTACCTGAAATTATCTTAATTATGGGCACAATATGGGTCAAAGTAATTTCCATATAGGTTACCTCAATAAAAGTACCTCTTGCACTTTAAAAATAAATGCATGTTCTGCAATAGCTCCTTATTAGTGTCAGTATTGAGGTGTATCAGCCAGGTAGGGCAGAGCAAGTGCTTTTGGAGACACAGATTTATCATCGTTTACGTGGCCTTGTGGCATATGACAACTGCTAAAATTTCAAGGCTCGTGACTAATAATGCTGGCACTGGGAAAGAGGCAAAGAAGTCATCAGGAGAGGTAATATTTTCCTGCACTGAAACCAAGTAAGGGTGGTGAGGAGAGAGGCTTCAGGAAGAGTCATTAAAAAAACCTGCCAGCATGGAAATGCTTTCATATTTTTCTCAATAAAAATAAAACTTGAAGATGACAGCTGAGAATTGAAGCATTAGAGTCAAGAAAATGTCTTGGCCTAGGAATAACTAGGAATGAGGGGGAAAAAAGGAAAGAGGGAAATAGGTTTAAAAGTCTTAACAGCTTAGAATCAGTAAGTTAATGTTTTATACAAAGTGTTTTCATTGCTTCAGTTGCTGCTGTGGGATTAAATCAAGACTTCTTGCAACAGATAATTGTGTAATTTTATTTTGGAGAAATCCTCAGCCTCTTTTACATCATCTCTAAGAGATATATTAAAGGATTTACTGATTTGTGCAAATCTCAGAGACAACAGGACATCATCATTTATAACTTGTTAATAATGCATGCTGGGTGTCTTTTATTGTAGAGTGAAAGATCATTTGGCTTGTTGTTTCTTTTTAAAGAAGCATTTGTTTCATTAGCAGTGTGCCTTCACAGACATCATATCCATCCTGCTCTCTTAGAAAGGTGTTTGAAAAGTTCTGCTTTAGGCCAGAATTTCTCAAATACTGACCATTGCTAGAACATTCTAGATTTTCAGATCGATTTTATTCTTCAGTGTAACATAAGTTGCCTTCAGCTCCTTCAGTAGTTGTGGTCAGACACATTAATACTAAATAGCAGCAGGATAGCAGTTGTCCCAGTGTGCCATTTCACAGTTCTTCCTTGGGCACTTGGCAGGCCATGCCAGGCATTTCTCTGGAGCGTTGTCTCCCCTTCCCTGGCCAGCCTTCTGATGAGAGACAGCAACAGAAGCTTCTTCCCTAGCAGGCCAAAGTACTCAGCTGCTCAATAACCACCACCTGGCACACTTGGACCAAATTGCTAATTAACTCGTCCTCCCTCTCAGAATTAATACAAAGTTGCAGGCTGGAATCAGAAGGATTCTGTTAGTGCCTTCTAAATTCCATCTGACAGAGAAAATAGCTGGTGTATGGAAACAGCCTTTACTGTACCTTCCACTCTGGCATTGCAGTTTTATTTCCTGTCTTTTACTGTTCTTACCCTAGAATGCTCTTACCATTTTCTTAGGTATTCCTAAAATTTAGGTATTCCTAAAATATAGTGGTCTGAACTTCGAAAGCTTGAAAGTATTGGGGGTGCATTTGGTGTATTTGGGGGTGCATTTGGTTTATTCGTGGTGCATTTGGTTTATTCGTGGTGCATTTGGTTTATTCCACAGCTTTAGGCACATGGCAATTTTCATTTCCACTTACAGTGCTGGAGACAAGCAGATGATGGTTTGAGTGAGCAAATGTTTTCAGTGTTCTTTCAGTTATTTTTGGCCTGTAGGAACCTGGGATTTCCTCGTGGGTCCTGAAATCAAGGAAATTTTAGGTATTGGACTGTCACTGTAGTTCCTGCCAAGAAGTCATGAGAAGGTTGGGTTGTAGGAGCTGCAGTGATGAGCAGTGACAAATTGTTAAAATTACATTCTTGTATAATGAAATGTATTTGCCTTGCAGGTGCTGTGGGTGGGCTGGGCTTGTTTTCCTGAGTAAGCAGTTAAATTATTTGTAACCATTTGAATGGTACACATGAATAAAAAGAAACTGCTCATATGTGTGTTTGCAAGGCCACTGGCAGGCATGTAAAACTTATTTCTGCATCAGCTTGTTCTGAATTCATCAGTTATTTATTGGGGAATTATACGGGAGAGCATTTTAAATGAAAATACAATGCCAATCTTGATCGGATTTTTTTTTTTATCTGTTTTAAGTTCTGGGATGTGTTACCCTGTGGAATTGGAGAATTTACTGGAGTTAGACCGGATACTTTTACCTTGGCTAGGAACAGTATCATTGCCTGATGTGTACTGGTGGAAAACCACATAGTGCATAGGTGTTACTCTGGCATTAGGAATTGCAGGAATTTGCCCTTACAGGGAGCCTTTTTCTGCATCATCAGCTCAGGCTCTGTGATGCTCTTATGGACAGTGCCTGACACAGATGGGAGCTGTGCCTTCAGCAGCCTCAAAAGCAGGTTTCTGATCACTACTTGAGCTGGCTGCTATGCTCTTACCTCATTTATGTTACAAAAATTCAGTGCATTTTGTTGTTTTGCATGGAGGGGGTTCTGAGTTTCCCCAGTGATTGATAAAACACTGAAGGACTTGCATACTTTGTTTGGTCTAAATGCCTCTAAATCAAAGCTCCCAAATACACAAAGGAATGCAAACATGCAGCTTGATCAAATAAACTATCAACAGCTGGCTTATAATTAGAAAAATGGTTGACTTCTGTGAGGAGCAGCTCAGTTTTACTCGTATTTCATAGGTCAGAAAGCACTCTGAAAACCAGAATCAGGAGGAGCTGGGGCTGGTTTCAGCACAAAGACGTGGCCAGGGTCTCTTGTGCAGCCATCAGTGAGCAGGGGGACCCCAGCAAAGAGGTTGTGGATGCTGCAGTTTGGAGAAATTCAAGGAATTGAGTTCATAGAAGACATGGCTGTGAAGAGATGCTGAATTTATAGAAATACCATCCAAGTCATGACATTCCTAGGCCAAAAATAGTTGACAGTAGAGTTTTACCTTAGAAGTGCTTATTGCCTGTCTTGGAGGCAGGATGACCTTTGTCTGACAGAGTGCTGCTTTGTGATGGTGAAGTTCTAGTCTCATTTTGCAGCTTGTACTGGCAGAGGAGTTGGAGTCACTTCTGTAGCCCAGATCATGTAAGATTTATTACAGAGTAATTCACTTAGGGGCCCCACGGCTTGAAATACCAGTCCAAAAAGGAGAGAACTCACTACAATATTTTTTTTAACAGACATGCTGTGATCTTGCTTATTTTCTAACCATGATCTGTTGGCATCTTGCAGCCTTACCCACTCAGCTGACCTGTTAAAATGCACACTGAATTCCTGTTGCACTGTAGGAATTTGGAATATCTTGAGAGAACTCACAGAATTTTTACAGATTAGTGGAAATTAGAAATCTAGTTTTATACTGAAAAAATTTCTCTGAATTGCAGGACTATATTAAGCCTTTTCTAAAGAGGTCAAGCTGCATCCATTCTTGACAAGAATCTGCTTCAGAATCTGTAGTTTTCCTTGGGCATTGCTTTCACTGCTTTATTTCTGTCCCCTCAGTCCCTTTGTTTATGAGAGTAAAATAATGAATTTATGAGAGCAGCAAGTGACTGGTGGGTGCTCTGATAGCCAGCAGGTGTAGGGTGGTTTGTGTCTCAGGAGCAGGTGGCTTTGGTGGTCTGGGCAGGTTTGGTTTGCAGGGTGAGTGTTCAGGTCAGAGCCTGGCCTTGTCCCACTGGCCCTTGGGGACAGTGAGGAGCATCCCTGCCTGTCCCTGGGGCCCTGCAGTGCTTCCCTGCAAGGCTCACAGCTCCTGCTCAGGAGCCCTGGCTGGCAGCTCTGAGCCACAGGACGTGCTCACCTTGTCCCTCTGCACTTCTGGGGCAGCTCCAGCAGCTCGTGGCTCCCAGGGAAACTCCAGACTGCATTCAGTGTGTGTGTCTGGCACACAAACATCACACAAACATCACATGCTTACCTGAAACTGTTCTGATTAAAAATAGGAGATTTCCCAGTTAAATACCCCACATGAGTCAATAGGAACAAGGTTTCTTCATACCTAGAGTGAACAAAAATCTGTTGTGTGCCTGTTTCTGTTTTCAAAGTAATCCTGTGAAGGAGAATGCAGAGATGCTTCCCATCCCCTCTAGTTTACTCTCCCCAAACACTGTAGGTAGGGCATGCTGAAAGACATTTTAACAAGGCATCATCTTTGCCTGTTCTTTTTCTCTTAGATCATTTCTTGAGCTCTCACTCAATGGAACTGAAAAAACCCTCTTTGTTTTACTGTGTCCCTAAAGCTCGTGCCACTTGAGTTTCAAAAAGTCACAGAATCCCAGTGTGTTTGGTGGTGCTTTCCATTCCCACCTGCAGGACAAAGCCGTTTTGGGAGAGGCTCGACCTCTTTGTTTCCAGGGCAGAAAGGACACCCAGCTGACCAGGCTCAGGGGCTGCTGCAGGACCAGATGAAGCATTTCCTGCAGAATAATACACAACACTTCTGCATGGGGTGTTCCAGTAAGAGAGAGGAAGGCAATTTTATTTTAGAAAAATAGGTAAAAAATATAAACAATTCATGCAGTGGGTTACTATCACACATTTATCTGCTCATTTATTCTAAAAATTTAATTAAATCATCCTTCTTCTCTTTGTTCAGCTTTGTTGCTTTTTGTTTATAAAAGTTTTTCATTGTCTTAATGTTTGCTCTTTTGTCTCACACTTGCCTTGTCAGACTTGCTCAGTTTAATTTTAGGGGTTCAAGATGCTTTTTTTATTGTCTGCCTTCTTATCAGATCAGTTTCTCAGATTGTTGCTGCAGGATACTTCTGGAATGAGACTTTCATCTGCAGTAGTTGGCAGATTGCATCAATTTGTGGTTGAGGGAGAAAGGAAGTTATGCATGTTTATATTACACAACTTTTTGTAGTGCAGAGATGTCTTTGCTGCTCACTCCTGTGTTAGATATTTTGTGTCATGGCTTGAATACAGCTGTGCTCCCCAGAATGTCACTGGGACTCCCCAGAGCTTCACTCAGCGTCCCTGCCGTGCTCACAGTGCTGTGTTCCGTGTTCAACACATGATAAAAGCATAATGATATAATATGATATGATGATAAAAGCATTCTCCAAGTGCTGCAGGTCCATAACCTCCTCCCTGCTGCCTTCTCCCCCTCTGCTTGTCCCAGTCCCAAACCCAGAGTCGGTTTCAGTGACCCTAAGTGCGAGGCCCACAGAATTTAATGAGGCTGTTAAGCAACTTGAATGTAGGTAATTGCTTAAATACATTTCTGGATGCATACCTAACCAAATAAAGGACTCTATTAATAGATCATTAAGAAGCAATTAACTCACTGTTTTTTCTTCTCACCTGGAGACCTGTGATTGTGACAGCATGTTATTAATTACTTCATAGCTTCACTTGGGACTCTGGCTGGACGTGGTGTCCTCCACTGTTACAGGGTGTTTAATTTGGCTTCACTGGGGCTGGGCCAGACCCTGATGGAAACAGAACTTCTTTGTGCAGTGTTGTAAATGGGAAGCCAAGTTAAGAATGGCTGAGACACAGGCAGATCAGTGCACCCACAGAAGGCTGTCCATTAGCAGGAGTTGTGCCCATAGCACAGCTGGGCCTGTGCTTGTTGTAAATAAACAGCTCTGGCAGGGGTGGGCAGGGCACTTTCCATGTTGGTGTGTCCATGGGCTCTCAGGCTGGCTGGCCAGGGGTGTTTCCCACTGTGGATGTGTCTCAGGCCTCCTCTGGGACCCCATTTCCTGGACACCTCTCTTGTTGGAGAGAGAGCCACTCTCAGGTTATTCTCATTTCTGGTGTCACAGCTTTGGTTAAGTCCTGCACCATGGCTCGTCTGAGTGATAGAAAAGCCATTTCAAGCATTGCCAGCCACAGCCAAACATGAGTCAAAGGCTTTAGTGAAGCCAGCAAACAAGAGATGATTACAGAAATGTTTGAACATGACTGATTGAGCTCTTGAGGTTTGTGCCTTGTCCAAGAGTATGTCACACCAATCCACATCGATATTCTGAGTTGTTTTTTGATCTTTGCATCCTTTTCAGAATAACAACCTTGCTTTCATGCAGTATCAATGCCATTGATTTGGAGTTATATGTTTCTTTTAGAACTCTTTTGAAGGTCCTGGAATGTACATTAATCTTTTCCAGGGACCTGGCTGCCCTCCCGTTTCTCAGAGCCCTCTGCCCATAGAAATCAGCTTTACACTGTTGCTGCTCAGGAAGCTGCACTGGTGCATGGTCCCCCCTTTGAGCTGCTCTTTGTTCTCACAGCAGCGTGTGCTGCTGTGCCCAGAGCAGTGCTGGTTCTGTGTTCCCTGCTCAGGGTCTGTTCATCTCTGTTACCGCTGAAGATGAACAGATCACACGGACACAGCTCGAGGTGTGGTGAAGAGAAGGGAAAGTTTATTTTTCCTCCCAGGATTTATAGGCTCCTGACCACAGCCAGGGATTGGATGGTCAGGATAACACTTTCTCACTGCACTGGCCATGAGAGATGCCCATCACAAGATGTGTAACAGAAAGAATGTACACATATCTATGTTTATAGTTACTGTCCTGGGAAAGTCTTAGAAAACCATGTCAGCAAGCTCAGAAGCTGAGTTTTCAGGGTGACACACCTCCTCCTCACCCTTCTGTGCCCTGTGCCAGTGTTATTGCTGCCTGCTGCTGCTCATTTCCCTTCTCCCCACACTGGCACCTTCCACTGGGTGTGTGGGACAGGAGCCTTCAGCAGCACTGCAGTGGCTCTGGCAAGAGCACCTTGAGTCAAATGGCATTTCAATTCTCATTAGTGGTACACTGCTTGAGCTCCTCCTCACTGCAGTTTCTTTCAAATTTTTGCTGAATTAGTGTAAATTATTCTCTAATTCTATATATGTATACTAAATAACACTTGGTAGCTTATCTGGGAGGCAGCCCTGTTTCTCAGTAACGCTCCAATGTTATGTTTTTCAAGAAAATTTAGTCATATATCTTCCTAAAATTGGTTCTTCTGCTTTCTGTTTGGATCTTGCTTTCAGCTTTAACAGTGCTGGAAAGGAAGTGTCAGTGCCTGCAGTTTGTGTTAACATACACAAAGCTGAAACTCAGCATATTCAGAACTTCTTTCCCTGCTGCTTTGTGCCTCTGGAGCACAGCAGTCACAGCCTGCACCAGTTTCAGTGTCGGGGTGTACATGTTTTGCTTGGACAGACTTCCAGTACAGAATTCCACTAGTTAGCAGCCTTTCATTTTAGTCTGCTTTTATTCTTGACTTTTTTCCTTCATCTTTCCCAACTTTGGTATTCACCAAGGTAAAATATTAAGAGCCTCTCCCTTTGAAAATATAACTCTTTTAACTCTCATTCATTCATTCATTCCCAGTGCAGGAGTAGCTGTGTAGGCTGGGATTCCCTGCTGTGGTATGAAGGACCACTGTGATCTTTGCCAAAGTTTAAATTACTTTGCTGTGACTCATGGCCAAAATTCCCAACATATCTGCTGGTTTTAATTGTAATTCATTTGCAGTTAATGCAGTCATTGCAGTGCAAGATGCATAGAAATTACACCCACAATGTATTTTCTTCAATTGTGTTGATTTTGATTTTTGCACTCAGTAGCCACTATAGCTGAATTTGGCCAAGTTGCTGCATCATAAAAATCATTTCTCAAAGTCTAACCCTTCTCTTCCATCCTACACCTACTGATTTCCCACTCTGATGAGAGCCAGAGGGGATTGAGGGGCATCTCAGTGATTTCTGCACTTGGTTGGGTGTGTCAGGTAAATTCAGCCTGGCCTAACAGGAAATGAATTTCCCTCTCATTGGAAAAGGTGAAGAGCTTTCTCTGTTTCTGTTGAGCAATCAGAAATTGCTTTTCCTATTCAAGGGTCTGTTTGGTTTACAGGATTTCTCCTCCTTTAAGAGGATGCACCCAGCACTGTTGTGCTCTAGAACAGGATGGAGGTTTTGGGGTTTTTTCAGATTTTAGAAATAAGGTATATTGTGTAAACACTTGAAGGAATGCAGTTCTCTCCATGATGTCGGAAGTGATTGTGCAGATGGTCTCACCAAAACTTCCTGCACGTGTTCAGCATGTTCTATTCTCATTTTGGATTATCTTCTGGCTCCTTTTCTCACTTTAACACCACACTACTCTACGTGGAGGTTACACAAACTGAAGTTTTAAGCGGGAGCTTTTCTAATGGCAACAGTGGCAATAAAGCGATGCCCTTAGCGTATGAAAATGGAAAATACATTCTAGAAGTCTCAGGTCTCTTTAAAACAGCTGAATTAAATCTCAGGCATTCTGAGAAGAAATATTTTGATTTGGGGCTGTGGATATGAAAGATTAAGTTTAAGAGAAATTATTTTGAGACCAACTTGACGCAGAGGAGATGATGGAAAATATTGTAAAGCCATATTGATAGCTTTGCTGGAGTTAGTGTGTGTGTACAAACAGGTAATATACATGTTGATTTCACAATCTAGACTTCATCCTGCAGCCTTACAGTCGTGGGTAGTGCTGCTTCTCTAAAAGAAAATGTCCTTTAATGAGCATCATTATTTTCTCTTGAAAAAAACTTACCTATTTCTCACGTGAATGCAAGGGATGAAAGGATTGAAGTACTGGTGTTACTTTCCTGGGTTTCCTATTTGTGAATCAGCAGTGCTGTGCAGTAGAATTTGTGCAGTGTTGTGAGCAGTAGAGCTGTGTGAGGAGCAGGGCAGGATTTGGCTTTCCCCAGGCATAAGGACAGAAATGAGAGCTGAAAGGGCTGGAAGAGCAGAAGATCCCTTCTCCCTGCTGCTGGCAGGTCAGGGGAGAAGAGAAATAAATGTGTGTCCTCAGTGAGGAGCTGCCATCTGCCTGCCTCGGGATCCAGATGTCACATTCCTCAGCAGGCAGAGAACGCCACAACTGGCTCAGGGTTTACTGGGGGGGAAATTCCGCTCGCAGGAAGGAGGCAGATGTGAAGTAGACATAAAGATTTTTGAAAGTAATTAGAAAAGATTGGATATTCTGTTTTATACTCTGCAGAGATTTGTTCCACCTGGTTTACTGTTATTACAAATCTCGGGAATATCCTTGAAATGTCAAATACGACAAAATTGTTTATGCCTTTTTACTATATGTGCAAAGTGTTTGGGTAAAGGCTTTTGAGTGCTTTTTTTAACACAGCAGTCTTTCCACAGAGCTGAAAACTGTTGTTACTAAACCGCTACTTTAACAGTGTGCTTTAATTTTAGAGAGTATTTACAACTGTGTCAGTATAATAATTAATGTAACCGGGATCTAAGAACTGAAATTGGTATTGCTCAGCAAAAAATATTTGTTCTGGCTGATGAGGAAGCTGAGTGCATTATGCAGAATTGATTGTACATCAGAATGTGCTCTGCCTACAACAGAAAAAACCAAAATCCGTATTCAGTTAGAAAGTTGAAAAAGGGGGGCTTAAATAATTTTGTATCACTAAGTGATGCTTTTTATCTACCCCATGGTTCTGTTTTGCAGCAGAAGTCAAGCTGGGACAGGGTTTGCACCGGCTTTTGAAGTCCAATTCAATTTAATTTCAGCAGTAGAGGGATGGTGGTGGCAGCTCTGAGGCAGCAGTGCAGTCTGGAGGGAGAAGCATGCATTTGCCTTCAGTCAGCCTGGGGCTAAACCTGGAGGCATCCCACCATCACTCTCATTGTCCTCAGAAATGTTCTTCCAAGTTCCTGTTTGGATGTGTGTCACATTCCAGGAACATCCATGCCAGAACTGTCCCTCCCAGAATTTCTCACTTTCCCTGGATGCTCAGCACTGCCTGTGAGCAGGGTTTGATCCTGGGATGGGCAGAAAGCAGCGCACGCCTTCGGCTCACTCTGGCAGGGCTCGTTTCTCATGGCAGCAGAGCATCATTGCATTGTTCCTGGGCAGCCCTGCAGCTGAGCCATGGATCACTAGAGCAGGGATCTCTGCCCCTTCCAGCCGTGGGACAGAGCAGCAGTGCATCATTGCATTGTTCCTGGGCAGCCCTGCAGCTGAGCCATGGATCACTGGAGCAGGGATCTCTGCCCCTTCCAGCCGTGGGACAGAGCAGCAGTGCATCATTGCATTATCCCTGGATCACTGGATCTCTGCCCCTTCCAGCCGTGGGACAGAGCAGCAGTGCATCATTGCATTATCCATGGGCAGCCCTGCAGCTGAGCCATGGATCCCTGGATCCTGGATCTTTGCCCCTTGCAGCCCTGGGACAGAGCAGCAGTGCATCATTGCATTGTTCCTGGGCAGCCCTGCAGCTGAGCCATGGATCACTGGAGCAGGGATCTCTGCCCCTTGCAGCCCTGGGACAGAACCTCCTGGGAATTGCACGGTGCTTTAGGGACACGAGCATGGTCACACATGGGATGCTGAGGTTTTTAAATCACACTTGGCAGCCTACAGTTGAAATAAACGTGCTGGATTTTGCACAATTGCCCCCTAGCTCTCTAACCTTCTTGTTGTTAAAAATACACTGCTCCCAGCCCTTTCTTCTGTTGCCTCTGAGTCTTTGCCTGCTCCTATTTAAGGGAATACTTTTATGAGAGTCTCCCACAGGAAGCTCAGCACTAAAACCAGTCCTAAAACAAAAGGAACTTTTAGAGCTTTTCTGCATTCTAGCAAGAACAGAAAATGGGAAAACATTGGAGACATTTTTATGTGAAAAAACTGATGTTTGGGGTAGCAGCTTTCATCCAAAATCCCTGTGTTCAAAAAGGAGATTGGTTTGTCTCTCAGGCTGCCGGATGTTTACAACTGCATGGTTTTAATCTCTTTATATCAAAAAAAGAATCTTACTGATTCAGGGTCCTGCCTTTTTGTCAGCTTATTGCTTCAACAAGCTTCAGTTCTTAAGGTGACAGGGCATGAAGGCTTTCCCTGATGCAGATAAGCAGCTCTGTGAAGAGAGAATTCCTGTAACTCTGAACTCCTTATTCCCATGCTGAGTGGCTGTACAGCCAGTGTTACATTTGGACAATCAGTGACATCAGTGAGTTACAGCTGCTAACTGTGTGCTGCCTTCTAAGAAGGGGAAATTCTCTTGTGAAATACAGCTTTTTGTTCAGTTTTGGATGCTAAGCCACATATATGAAAAATCTGTTTGTTTGGTGATTCCATCTTGGCTTGTTTTAGTATTTATTTTTCAACAAACTGATTGGTTTGGCCTGTGACCTTTACTGTCCCAGCAAGGCCTTTGCCTCTGGCTGCATATGAATCTGAAAATCTGGGTTTATTATCCCACCCTGACCAGTGTCAATTTAAAACTGACTGCAAGATCATGCTATGAAATTAGGCACTGCATATGTATTTATAAAGTAATATGTGAGTCCTTGCAGTGGAGATGCACTTAATGAAAACTAGAAGCAATGTAGCAACTCTCCATTGTGCAGCTTTGGATCTGTGACAGGTGGTGTTACACCAGTGGAATTGTTGCTTTACATTAATTTTGTGTGTGATGAAGAGACACAAAGAAAATTATTTGGAATTATTTGGAATCCTTGACAGAAGCCAGCAGATGTACAAAGCCAGCTTGTTACCATATGGTTCCAATGTCCTTTGGCGTGTTTTGTAGCAAGTTCAGATCCAGATCACATCGTCAAACACAGATTTGAAGTAAATGCTTTCCTGCTTGAAGTGCCTATCCTTGCTTGGCTAGAGCAATATGATCTACTGTATATGATACAGTGAAATATGGGTGGGTCCAGGGCACCTTTCTGTTCAGAACTGCTAGAAAGAAGGGCACTTGTGTTTATAATTGTTATTTTTGTGTCCTTATATTTTTGAACAGACTTAGACCCTCCAGAATTGCAGCCCCCTAGATCTGCTTGACCGGTCACTGTGGCTGGGAGCTTTGAAGGGATCTCCTGAAAGCCACCAAGAAATGACTGAGTTACGGTGTTACACACTCAATTCAGTCACAGCTATCAGATGGAACCCAGCTTCCATGGCTTGGATTTAATACTGGCTGGTAATTCCCAAATTGCCTTTCCTTGTTCTATTTTCCCTCCATTCTCACTGATGGTGCATTTTTATAAAAGCAGACAGAGGCACGGGGCTGTGCTTTTGGCTTGGCTCAGCCTCACTGATCAGTTTGCCTCTCTGTGAAGCTGATGTTGGTGTTGAAGCTCCCCCTTTCTCTGAGTAGGCAGAAGGGAGGTAATTATTCAAATATCAGTCCATTGTTCGTGGTTTTGTTGATATGAAGCCTACAAGACACACTGCAAAAACAGTATTTTGGTGTTACAGACAGGAGACCAGTGGTGTTCTTTTCTGTTCACACAACTGCCAAGTACATATCACTAGAGGAAACTGCTTTAATTATTTGGTATTTCCTTCTTTATTCCATGTGACATAAAGCAGAATAGCTCCCGTGGCATAAATACGTGGTTAGAGGATTTTTCAAATGCTCATTTTGTACCATACCTATTCAGACCTTTTGGGAAACCTGTTGAAAACAGTTTATTGGTTTGGATTTTGCTTTAAAATGGCACTGACAGGAATAATTTTTATGGATGTCTCTGCTAATGGCTAGAGATTCTAAGGTGGAAGTTGCACCTGAGTTTCCATAATTTGACCTGCTGGTTGTGTTTTCCATGTTATTTTCACTTTGATAGCTTTTTCAACAAATAGTTGAACAGCATGAGCTATCCACTTTCCTCTGTGCAATGGCCAAAAATGACCTGTAAGGAAGAAAGAGACTGGTGAATGTGCTTTGGAGACAGCTGAGAAATACAGCAGCCAGCCTGGCCACTGCCTGGTACTGAGTCCTGTGGCTCCAGAATAACATTTTAGCAGATTTCCCCAAAGCCCTTGATATCACTGAGCTGACTTGGACAACAGAACAATTGCCCTGTAGTGGTGCAGAATCTTAGGGGACAGTGGTTCTTTCTCTTGGGAAGCTCAGCAGCCTCAGGTGGGAAGTGTGGTGATGTTCAGGCATTTTCTTCCTGGCTGTTTGAGCTGTGTCCCCCGTGTGAAAAGCCCTTGGATCAGGGAGGATATGTTACAGCCCTGGGTTGTGTCCGTGACAGGTCAGTGGTTCAGGAGGAGCTGTTGTGCTGTTTCTATTTTACAGTTATTTTGTTGAACTTTAGGAATCGGAACAGTGGAGGCGAGTCCAGCCCTGTTTTGGTGCTCAGCTTTACAGGAGGAATCCCTGGTTGTGTCTGAGCAGCAGCGCTGGAGGGTGGGGAAATGCAGGAGTCACAGGGGTTCTGGGAAAAACAAGGTTCACATATTTTTTATAGAATTTAAAGGGTTTAATAGAAAGACAATTAAGAGATAAAAATAAAATATACAGATGTGGCCGGGTGTCTCTGCATTCAGCCAATAGAGCACACCTTACTGACAAAGGATTGTCCCTTAAAAACAGAACCCTCCTACATATCCATAAATTCTCATACATGATTCATACATTCTTCTTGAGTTTTGGATGTTTCTTTGTTTAGTTTTTACCTTGCACCCTTCTCAATAAATCAGTCTTCTTTGTTCTCCTGAATTTCACATTCCCTGATACCAGAAATGCAATAAATTCCTCCCCTGGAGCTCTGGTCACTGCTGTCCTCACCTGGACAAGGCAATCTAAGAATGGAGGAGGTGTCCAACCATCTCCTCCAGTCCCTGGGTTACACAAACGAAAGTATTCCCTGCTCCAGTACCATGCCATAACTCAACACATGTGTATATTATACTGCCATTTCTAAGCTTCATCAACAAGAGAAATAGAAGGAACCACACTAATACAAGAAAGTTTTCTAACCTTATTGGAATGAATGGTATATGTATATTTGCAAAAAGCCAACAATATAATATGTATCTGTAACAGGTCCAAAGCTGGCCTCAGACTGAGGAGGGAAAATAGGGAAAAGTGCCCCTTGGGAATGAATCTTAAAATTCCCATTAGGGTGTGTCCTGCCATTAGAAGTCACAAAGGTTATAACAGTTTTGCTTTTTAGGGATTACCTTTAATACCTTTTGGCTTCTGCTGGGGGAGAAAGAATGTTGTGTGAGAGAGGAAAATCCAAGTTATGTGATTTTGATATTGTGACTTAGACTTTGCCTTCAGGTTTAGGGTGTTTAATAAGCCCCTAAGACGAGTTATGACCAAGACAAATGAAACTCTTTAGCTGAATGTATAAGCAGCCAATAAAGTTAGCTTATCGTTACCATTTGTGTTTAAAAGCTTGATTAGTCATGGTATTAATGCTTTGATCTAATTCACTTCATTTAATTCAAACAACACGGGCTAACTTATTGGTGTGCTAATGTAACCATTATTTGATTTGGCTAGTGAATATTTGATGAAGATTTTAAGAAGCTGCAGTATAATTAGCACTTAGTGACACTGCACGTGTGTGTGTTCACTCCCATCACCCAGGGCTGCTGGGGGGGTCTGCAGGCACTGCTGCCCTCTCTGCTGCTGGACGGGAAGGTCACCACAGCTGCTGGGCAGCCGGGACACTGGGGGACACTGGGGAACACTGGGGACGCTGGGCGCACAGGGGACACACACAGGGGGACACTGGGCGCACAGGGGACACACAGGTGACACTGGGCACATGGGTCACACAGTGGGGACACTGGGCATGGGCACATGGGACACTGGGGACACACACGGGGGATACTGAGGCACACGGGGGACACTGGGCACATGGGTCACACAGTGGGGATACTGAGGCACACAGGGGGCACACAGGGGGGATACTGAGGCACACTGGGGACACACAGGTGACACTGGGCACATGGGGACACTGGGGCACACAGGGGACACACAGGTGACACTGGGCACATGGGGACACTGGGGCACACAGGGGGGACACTGGGCACATGGGGACACTGGGGCACACAGGGGGGACACAGGTGACACTGGGCACATGGGGACACTGGGGCACACAGGGGACACTGGGGCACATGGGGACACTGGGGCACACAGGGGACACACGGGGGACACTGGGCACGTGGGGACACTGGGGCACACGGGGGGACACTGGGGCACGTGGGGACACTGGGGCACACAGGGGGGACACAGGGGACACTGGGGCACACAGGGGACACTGGGGCACACAGGGGACACTGGGGGACACTGGGCACATGGGGACACGGGATGAGCGGCTGCACTCCATCTGGAGCCCAAGAGTCACCACTGCAGCTCAGGGGATGCCATTCCCTTTCTAAATATTGTATCGTGCTGTAATAAATAAATGCAAGCAGAGCTTTTCAAACAGAGATAACCAAAGTTAGATATCAAATTTAATCTTGAAAACAACTGAAATTTCTTTCAGAAGTGCCTACATTTATGGTGGAAATTAGTTGGTCAAGTCTTTGTAACTTCTAAAGTTACTTGTAACAAAATTAATCTAATCTGAGTTTTACTAAGTGGAAAATTCATTTTCACAATCTTCCTCACCAACAAAAATATTTCTGAAGTTTGGTATGCCCATTTCCTATGCAGTAATTTTGGTGGGAAAAAATAGAAACGAAACGTTTAATTTAAATGATGCTTCATCTTCTAATGGTGTTTCTGCCAATTTTCAATAGTTAATGCCAGTGTTAATGAAACTTGATTTCTGAGCAATTACACAACGAGTTTCATACTGTTAAATGAGTAATTAGGAGCCTTTGTTGGGAAGCCAGAGTAACAGCTAACACTGTGTGTGGGGGTTTAAAATCCAGCTGAAATTCTGTGCTTGTACCACATGTCCAGGCTGGACACGGAATGGCAGAGCCATAGGAATGCTGGGAGCAGAGTGGGCACAGGTGAGATCAGAGATCAGTGTGGCACAGGAACATTCCAGAATTCCATCTGCCACACCCTGCATTGCTTGGGATGCTGCCTTGAGCAGGGACATCCAGAGAGCCTCACCCCGTGTGGGGCTGCAGAGGGGAGGAGAGAGCTCCCAGGCCTGCAGGAGGAGCAGGAGCTGCAGGTGCTGGGTGCCTGCCCTGCACTGGGGTTTGGGGTTTGGGGTTTGGGTTTGGGGTTTGGGTTTGGGTTTGCACTGGGCTCGCTCCTCGCTGCAGCACAGCTCAGGGCTCAGCTGCTGCAGGAGCTGCTGCTCCCCTGCAGGAGGGTTCTCACCTGGGCCAGGAGCCCACAGGCTGAACTGGAGATGGCCAATCTGCTCACTGACTGCTCCTTCTTGGCCCAGGGCGCTGTGTTACTCTGCCCTGCAATTCCTGCTTGCTTTCAAAGTGCTGCTTTCCCTAAAGGCAGAGAATCCTTTCCCTGAACCATGTCCCTGATGTTCATCCTCTTTTACTCATGTTCCTATGTAGGTCTTCAGTCAGTGGCCCAGAAGTCAGTCAGTCTGTCTGTCTGTCTTCTTCCCAATGCCTGATGGTTTTTCCCTGCAGTTCTTTCACTCTTCTCCCTGCAGCTCGAGGATTTGCTGTGTGTGTTCCTTCATCTGTGTTCCAGCCATTCATGCAGAGTTCCCTCCCTTTACCATGGGCAGCCCAGCCCTTGAGTTCTTGTGCTTTGGCTGAGGGGGTTGTGTTTGTTTTCTGTTTGTTTTCTTCTGAATGTTTCCCTTTTCTAACTCAAACTTTCGTGAGGACTCACAACATACAGGCTGCTCTAGGGGTTTGAGTCATGCTTTTCACCTCATGCCTTTGATTTCTGGTTTTATTTCTTGCACTTGAGGTGCATGGAGGGTGCTGTGTTTAGTGGGTGGTGCTTCCACAATCCCTTGAACTTGTAAAATGCACATGTAATTATGTGCATTATTTCTGGCTTTCTGCAAATACATTTCTGCTTTGCTCCGTGCTACCAATTATTTCATATACTGGGAAATGTTACAGGAAGATGTGATGCAAGCATTCTGTGACTTCATTGCTAATGTATGCATTCTGAGATATATGAATCTGTTCTACAAGCACTGCAAGCTTTCCAAGGTAATTTGGCTTTTAGATTTCTTTAGGTTTAAACATTTAAAAAGGAAGTTTTCCCAGCTGAGCTGATCTGGGTACACAGTAAGGGGCTCTGATTTCTGTGCTGCTTTACCAGCTTAGAAGAAACTTCAGTTACACTTATGGTTATAAAATTTTCTTCTTAACTGCAGTAAAAATTCAGCAACATCGTGAATATCTGCTTTAATTTCTAAAGAACACAGAAATCTTTCTCAGTTTGATGTAGCCATTCCAGTTTGTAATTACATAAGGTCAGGGTAGAACATCAGTAGTGCTGAAGTGTTCCAGTGTGAGTACTGGGGGAGAAAATACCTCTGCTAGGACTTGCTTTATTAAGGAAATGAGCAGTGTATATACAAGGAGCTGTAGTCATGGAAGTATGTAACCAGAAGCAAATTAATTGCACTGCCATCCTTAAATAAGATCTCAGTAAAAGAGGTGAGGTTGAAACTTGTTATTTGACCTGCTTCTGTTTCTTCAAATCAAATTTAAAGGGTAATTGATCAAAAAGATAGGAAAAAAAATCCCATTTTCTTTGGAGTGTTTCTGAAGAGATGCTGATGAGTGAGGAGTCACCTCAACAAGACAAACACTCAACCACGGGGAACGTGCAAGGCCTTTCCTTCTGCTGTCTGAAGTCACCTTCTGAAATCTGGTCAGCTTTGATTTTGCCAAACTCTGCTTGTGCCACTATTTCCAGATTTGATTTACAGATTTGATTTCCAGATTCTGTCTCTGTTCAATAAATAACATGAGAATATTGGGTGTGGGACACAGGTTTTAGCAGAGGGTAGTGCAGGCTGTCTGTAGTTAGTAGGTGTGGAATAGGATTTGTTTTTCCTTATGCAAATCTCCTAAGTGTTCGTTTCCAAGCCTTGTAAAAGTCACTATTTGATAATCCATGCAACCTGTGCTTTCCTTGTCTGGCCCTTCCAGCTTTGCTTATCTGTGGAAGCTGCTCTGCTTTGCACAGTGAGATGTTTTTATTTTCAGGCTCACAGAGGAAAAGAATTGAGATAAGGGTGTACTCCTTAGATGCAGAGGTGAGAGCCCCTGCCCTTGGCACGGTGTTTGGTTGATGGTTTGCACTGGCCATGGGGCAGGGTGAGACAGAAGAGGTTTTTTGTGATGCTGGTGCAGATGAAGCAGAGCTGAGAGCTGTGCTGTGTTCTGGAGCAGCCTCGGTGCTGGGGAGGCTGTGAGAGCCCCACGTACCCAGTGGTGCCCATGGGCAGGTCATGGAAACGGGGTAAAATCAGGCTGGTGTGCTTCATACCCACCTTTTATAGCTCACACTGAGATAAAGACAGCAAAGTTTGGGGGTTTTGGGGGTTTGTTTCTGGTATTGTTTTGGGCTTTTTAAGATTAACATGAGCAGAATTTGTAATGTTGATTACTATACTTGCTTAGATTATTGGTTAACATTTGATTTAAATAATGTCATTTATTTCTCCTGCTGAATGTTACTCAGCTTGTGTAATTTAGGCTGGAATAACAGGTGGTGCCTTGGAGCTGGAATATGGACTGCCAGGTGTAGCATGTGTCACACGAATGGCACAGGTTTCCTGTAAAATTTACTCCAGTGTGTTGTGTCCTGGCTTTCTTTCCAAGAGGTGGCACAGCCCACAGCCTTTCCTGTGTCTTACTTAGCTAAAGGAAATAAGTGACTAACTGGAGTGCTGGTCTTATGGAATCTAGAACAAATACGACATTTACTTGTTAAATACTGAAGGAATTTTAATCTCTTTCTAAACACCAAGTCCCTTGACTTCTTCCCAAACAGGCCAGAGTTTATTTTTTTTGTTGCAGTTTATTCTCCTGTCTTGCTCAGAATTTACTGTTTGGTGTAAGAACATTTCCCTTGTTCTCCAGCCAGCAGTGCATCAGCAGTGTGCAGCCCTGACACGTCACATTGAGCTTCATCATTCTTGGTGTCATCTTAGGGGGGTTTCATCCAAGGCTTTTGGTTCAGATGAAAACTAAGAAGTTCTTCAGCTAAAACAAGTTCTCTGTGGCTGTCCTCTCTTCTGCTGTGTGTGTGACACAGGGTACTGGATAGAGTGCATGGTGGGGAGAGTCAGAGAAATGAGAAAATCTCCTGGTGCTCAGTTACAGCAGGGAGCAGTTCAATCATCCCAGCAGTGCAAACTCTCCCAGGAACTGTGGGCAGCAAAACAGCTTCCTAAAGGCAGGAAAAATGAAACTTGCCTTTGAAGGTGCTGACATACGGAGTACAATAAAAACTTGTTGCAGTGGCAAAATCGGGTTTTGCCTTTACATCAATTTAGAATGGCTTTAATTATAATTAAAAGTTATTATATAATTATTATATAATTATAATTAAAAATCATTTATATTAAAGTTAATTATATACATTTTTAAATTACATCACTTGTGTTGCTTTATAATAAGTCTCAGGCCAAGTGACTTTATCAAGATCATACATCAAAAAGCTGAGAGTCTTAAATTGTACTTCATACTCTGGACAACAAATAAGCTTCAGCTCAAATCTTTTGGTACAGAATAAAATATAGTTAAAATGTGTGCATGTTATAAACCATAAAGTCATACCATATTTGAACCATAAAATGTACTGCAGATGTGTTTTTCCTTTGTACAGTCTAATTAACATGATGATAAGTGGATGTGGCCAGAACGTGTGGACAGACTCATTTGTTCCATTCATGTCCAGGCTCCCTCCTCCAAAATTCACCATTGGGTGAATAAAAGTGGTGGTTTTGCTGCTGTACTGCAATGTTAGTACAAAAATCAATTTCTTCTGATTTGGAGATGCCAGGTGCCTTCTGAATGTGGTAATTAGTGATCCTGCAAAGATAGTAGAAAAAGTGAAAGGGATGTCAAGAGAAAATCCATCTGTAGAGGAAAAATCAATGTTTTTAATTCATTTCAATTTCTCATTTTACAAACTTCATTACATCCAATTCTATTATGAAAATCCACTCTATCAATATAGGAAATAATTGGAAGAAGAAAGTTCAACTGGATTAGATAATTAATTTATCTAAGTCTTCAAATGTTTCTGGGTTTTTTTCAATCAGATATAACAAAATTACAGAAGCTCATGTTATTGGTCTCGTGCACAAAAGCTTTATCCAGATAGATAATTCTGGTCTATACTTGTCACAGATTCCTGCTGAATTCATCCCCCCAAAGCACAGCAGTTTGCATGTTAGCAGGAGATCCTGGGAGTGGAAAAGGCTGCCGGGCTGTTCCTGCTCAGCTCCTGCTGCAGTGCTGCACCTGGGGCATGGCATGGCCAGCGAGGTGTGGGGCTGCTCCTGCTGCATGGAGCGGGGGATGGAGCGGGGAACCAGCGGGAATGGAGCGGGGAATCACCGGGGATGGAGCGGGGGATGGAGCAGGGAACCAGCGGGGATGGGCCGGGGATGGAGCGGGGATGGGCCGGGGATGGAGCGGGGAACCAGCGGGGATGGAGCGGGGATGGGCCGGGGATGGAGCGGGGAACCAGCGGGGATGGAGCGGGGAACCACCGGGGATGTACTGGGGAAACACTGGGGCTGCACTGGGAATGCACTGGGGCTGCACGGCCTTCCTGGTGTGCCGTGCATTTAGCAGCAATCGTGCCCTGTCTGCTGTCCTGCTCCCCTGCAGTGCCGTGCATGCAGTGCTCCTGCTGGGAGGGGATAGCAGGGGAGCCAGGAGCAGAGCACTGCAGGCAGCTCCTGTGCATGGCCTGGCCTACAGCCCCTGTGCATTGGGAGCATTGCCTGCAGCCCCTGTGCATTGGGAGCATGGCCTGCAGCCCCTCTGCATTGCCTGCAGCCCCTGTGCATTGCCTGCATCAGTGTTTTGATGGAGAGCAGTAGGCACTGCTTCTTGAACTTCCTTGCAGCGTTGCAGATTTGTTATGTCCTCACCTGCCTGGCTGAGGGAAAGCAAAGGGCTCCCCCGGAGATGCAGAATTAAAAGACAAGTACAAATGTGATGCTTTGGGGAGAGCTTCTGAGAGCAGAGGATGGAAAGCAGTGTCTCCAGAACTTGGAGCCAGCAGGACAGAATTAGCAAGCAGTGACAGAGGTGGCTGAGCTCTTTCAAATACTTCTGCTCATCCCCTTTGTTACTGTAGCTCTCAGAGCTGCTTTCCTTGGGGCCCTGTAACAAGAGATTGCAGTGCAGGGCTTCAGGAGACCACTGGTTGATTCCTGATTCTAAAGGAGAAATCTTGGTTTCTAATCTCTGTCTAAATGTCTTGTTTTCTTTTATGACACATGGTTTGCCATCTGTTCTCAGAGCACACAAGTTTAAGGATGGGAATTTTGAAAAAATGACCATTTTCTAAACAAGGAATAGTCTGGCTGTTGCCAAAGCACAGATCTCAGGGAGAAGCCTTGGCCACTGCAGTTAGGGTTGTTGACTTTGTAGGTGGAGCCTGCTCTGTTTGCAGTCTGAGGGTTTGAGTGCTTTGTAAGCTCCTCTGTAGGTGCTGCTTTAATTCTTCAGTGTTTTGCTACTAATCCCAGTTTTATCCTCCCTTTAGGTATCAGAATCTTTAGGCATTACAGTGGGCAATTAACACAGCTTGCCAGAACAGCTTGGCACTGGAGTAAAGAGATTGGAGTCTTATTGCCAGGGAGGCAGTGTGGGAATGATGACAATTAGGCTGAAGCTGCCCAGTGGATCTTTTACTCATTTAAGGAGAGCTAACTACAATGGAAAATCTGCTTACAAGGGAGAAAGAGATATGTTGAAGAAATATGGGGAGCTTCTCTCTCTCTGCATCCCTCAGGTTAGACAAGCAGGAGCAGGTTGGGATTATACTGATTTCACAGGACAAAGAGAAACCTTTCACTCCAGAAGCAAGGATGGAATTCAAGTAAGTGTTGGACAGGTAGAAATAATATTGAAAGCATTGCAAGTGATCTGAGTGCTGTTCAGCTCGTGTGCTTCCAGCAGGCTGCTCCATGAGGGTGTTAAACCAGCACTTGGGGATGTGTCAGTCCCAGCACTGCCTTTCCCCTCTGCCAGCAGCGTGTCCCTTGAATGCCATCCTTAGAGAACAGTCTGGGGAAAAGGAGAAGTGAGCTTGGTGCCTTTCACAATCCCGACTGTGTGCTGACAGTGCTGGGTACAGGGTGGGCACCTGGAGGAGGAACTCCATGCACAGAAAGCTGCCAGAGGCGTTTCTGCAGGAAAGCAGCACTTCCCTCTGTCCCCTTGGGAAATGCTGCCCTAACAAGGGAATTCCACGCCTGGGATTGGCCACGTTCTGTGAATGTCACTGCTCTCCCCTTTTGCCCTGGGCTCAGCAAGGGGTGCACGCTGTCCCCTGCAGCAGATTGCCAGCAGCAGCAGCGCAGAGGAGAGCTGGGGTGGCTGCTGGCACCCACAGCCCGAGTTCTGGCAGCCCACAGCTCCACAGCTGGGGTGAAGGTGCCAAACAGGGAGTGGGGACAGCTGGAAAGCACCAGGAGATGGCTGGGATCAGGCACTGGGACGGGGGCTATGCCCAGGTGGCACAGCAGCTGGACTTGGCAGAGGTACTGGAACTGGCACCTTAAAGCTTTGCCTCCATTAAGTGTCCAGCTCCAGGGAACTAGAACAGTTTGGCTTGTGACTGGAATTCTGAAAACCTAAACTCCCGTTTTGGTCACAGGCTGAACCCATTTTACTGTGAGATCTACACCTGGGAGTATCCAGTGCAGGCAGTGGCTTAGACACAAGCTAAAAAAGCAGAATAGAATAGAGAAGGGCTGGGACAAGAGGAGTGAACACAGAACAGCTTGGCAGGTTTGAGTCTTGAATTGCACTCCAGTGACAGGGTTGTCTACACTTTTTATTTTTAGGCGAGATGATGGGTTTAATTCCCAGTGAGTGCTGCAGATGGAATCCCTGGGATGGATCCAGTCACTGAAACATTAGCACGTTTGTAGGTGCTGCATTCATTGCACAGCCCTGAGAACAAGAGGTTCTTGGGGGGGAACAGGGAAGAGCAGCTGAAGGACAGGATGCTGGGGGAAGTGGAGCATCTTAGTCATTCTTGTTAACATAACAACTACTTGTCTTGAAATGATATTGGCTTGTGTAATGCTTGCAGCTAGACAGAAATTATTTCAGTGATAATAGAGCTCACCCTAAGCCAAAAATTTGTCTCATTTCCCTTTCTTTTTATAGCATAATAAGTATGAATATTCTATTCAAACTCTTCAAAGGTTTGCAGACATAATTATTCTGTGCTTATTTTTAATTGCTGGGGGCTTAAGTTCCAGTCTGCTTTCTGACGAGATGCAGTTGCTATACTTTTGCCATAGGATGCTGATGCTTTTTTCCCTCTCAGATAATTTAGAAAATCAGGAAATTGAGGCTGAGTAATGCTGCACCTTTAGAAAGTGAAACATTCAGGTACTTCTGTGTACTTGGTAGGAATTCTAACAAATTCAGTTTATTGATAACTAAGTAATATGTAATTACTGAAATATAACTACAAATATATATTTAATTGGAATAGTTACATGAATTTGTTACTTGTATTTTATGAATGTGTTACAATAGTCATTACTAATGTGTTTTATAATAGGTATAAAATATAAACAGGTACATAAGAGAGGGTTATTTTCCTGTCAGCCGGGGCAGAGACATTACGGGCAGGTGGTTTGCAGTGTGTGCTTGGGCTCTGCCCTCTCTGTGGTGACCATTTCTGCACAAAGTCTGTGGCACCTGTATAATCCATATGGAATCACAGGTGCTGAGGGCTTGGAGTGCACCTTGAAGACCATCTTGTCCAAAACTTGTCGCTGTCCCAGCTTACTCAGGGCCTTATCCAGCCTTGGACACGTCAGGGATCCGGGGCACCCCAGCCTCCCTGGGCAGCCTGTGCCAGGCGTCACCAGCACCCTCACAGTGAATAATTCCTTCCCCACATCTCACCTACAGTTCCCCCTTTCAGTTTGTACCCCAGATGTAAAGTAGCAGAGCTCTAGTCCTCTCTTTTCTGTCCTCAGCTCGCTCCTTAGTGCAGATGAGTTAAATCAAAATCTTGCAGTATGCACCCTGAAGTTCTCTTGGATAAACTGATGGAACCCTTCCCGACAGCAAGTTGCACTGGCTGTTTTATTGACTTGTTTTCATTTGAGGTTCTAAGGAGCACATCCCCAGCAAGCTGCAAAGCCCCTGGCCCCAGTGATGGCTGAGAGGACGAGACTGGGTTTGTAGAGGGAGTGCAAGGCACAAAAGACCTTTTGCTGTTTTCTGCCATTGTCTCAGCCATGCTGGCTGGTTTGGTGTGGTGCAGTGTTGGGAGCAGTTTCCTGTCCTATCCACTGGTTTCCATCCAGTGCTGGAGCTCAGGGAATGCAGCAGCCGAGGCACAGGGGCTTGCTGGAGCAGGGAGCAGCAGCTCCATGAACCCTGCAGCCCCTGCAAGAGCAGGGCCTGTCCCACAGCCCCGAGTGCAGGGAACTGGGAACTGCAGCATCCTGCACACAGCATCTCTGCTCTGCTGCATCATCTCTGCTCCATCCACCTCCTGCACTGCAAGCTTTCATCTCAACTCCTGCTTTTAGGAAATGAGTTCCTCAGCTTCCAGATCCTCGGACCACAGCAGCACATTCCTCCTGTTGATGAGACATCAGGGGCTTTAAAGTATTTTCATGGTGTTTGCCATTTCTGCTTTGGATGTATTTTGTTTTTCTTCATGCCAAGAAAGCTCCCAGTGAGTTGTGGTTTATTATATTTATTATTTGAAAGGTGGTATTTTTCAGTGCAGCACCACCACTTGCAGTGCACAACACTAAACCCGTGGCTTTTTAATTAACACTGCCACTGCATTTCCTGCCCTTTAACTAAACACAAGTGTGTAGCATCGTCTGCTTGCTCGTTAATTATTATTTAATCACTCATCTGCTGAATTGTAGATCAAATGAGTATCAAATGAGTGCTCTAGTTGTGCTGTCTGTATCCCCAGCCCGAGGGGCAGTGGGGTCATTCCCTGTTTGTGTACCCAGGCAGGGCTCTGGGATGCTGCAGGATCCTGCAGGGGCTGGGGAGGCTCCGTGGGGCCCCGGCTGTGCCAGGGCTGCGGCAGGAACGGCACAGCTCGGGCACCATGATGAGAGCCCAGCGCTGCCCTGGGACCCCTGTGCCTCTGCCAGCACCGCCTGCTCGCTCCCTTCTGCTTCTGAATCCAGCCAGAGGCACCAAGGGCTCATTCAGCTCATGCCCTGAGCCTCACGCACTGCCAAGGCACCCGAGTTCAACCAGGAGCAGCACACACGGGGATAAGCAACATCTGGAAGCAAACACAGCTTTTACATAGAATTTTATTATCTGCTGCTGATAAAGACTTACATTTTTTATTTTTTGTAAAAAAGAAAACTTCTGAAGGTTCATGAAAGAACTTGCTGTATAAACATACTTTTCTCAATGCTTCAGTTATAGACTCAGGAAATGAAAGACACAAGCCTTTCAAAAAGCGCTGCAGGACCTGTAAAACACCACTCCAGGCCTGATGTCAGGCTGCTCACTGGTGTTCTTTAGTAGAGATGCAGCTCTGGAGTTTCCCTAGTGGTACCAGGCTATGTTGGGAGAAAAGGTACATCAGCTGTTGGGGAAAAAAAAAGTAAATAAATTCAAATCTTTGGGATTTATGGAAATGATACAGACCTGTCCTCTCAAAGTAACGAGCTTCAGCAATGGGGCTCTCACCTTTCAGTGCTCTAGGGAAAATTTCCATTACTTTGCTCTGTAATGTGGCAATGGGGAGAGGCCAGGGCATGAAATGATGAAATAATCTGAGCTGCTGAGGGCATTGTGGGGGGATGTGCTGGTGAGGGACAGATGGAAACTGGCCTAGCAAGGAATGAGGAGCTGCTTGGACCAGAACTTACTGAGCAGTTCATCCTCCTTCCCAGTTCTCCCTGGTGGCAGGGCAGTGGTGGTTCCCTGCTTTCCCTGCTTCCCAGACTGCCTGTGAGGGGTAATGAGCTGGGCTCCTTACAGCTCCAGGGCTTCTCAGCCAGGAATAAACCTCTTCACTTGGCATTGAGTGGGACCCAAGATAAATTTAGTCTAGATTGAAATTTCATTCTTTTGGCTCTTCTCAACAACCTGCAGTGGGTTTTAAATTCCTTGTTCATTTAGAGGGTGTTTTTTGTGTAATAAATGGCTGTGTTGAGCTCAAACTGGTTACTGAGCGTGGCCAGGGTAAGAGCAGAGCCTGGCAGTGCAGGCAGGAGATGGAATGAGGCATGGAGTGTGCTGTGGGGATACTGATGCTGTGAGCACACCTGGCAGGCCCTGAGCTGCAGCCACTGAACCATTCCCACAGCACTGGCAGCAGCTCCTCGGGGTTAAATTAGTCATGGGATCCAAGGCATCGGCTCTGAACACTGCCCGGGGTCACTGCTGTCACTGGGGTTACTGGTGTCACTGGAGCTGGGGTTACTGGTGTCACTGGAGCTGGGGTCACTGGTGCCACTGGTGTCACTGGAGCCAGGAGGGTTGCAGGGCACTCACCCCAGGGCTGTGCCAGCTCCCCTGCTGCCTCTGGAGCCTCAGAGGAGCCCCCAAAGGCAGGAGACAGTGCTGAGACCTTGGTGCAAACAGCCTGGAGGGAACTGCAGCTGGAAACAGTGATTTTCTTCCAAACTTCTCCTTTTGTTCCATTAACTGATTGCACTGTCAGGGAAGGTGGAAGAACCATCTGTAGAAATTTGAATTCACTGCAGTTTGACAGCCCACAGAGTCCTGAGCTTACACACAGAGCAGCCCAAGGGAAAGGCACAGCTCAGGGTTGTTCTTGCTGCCCACACTGGGCTGGGTCAGGCACTGCTGTGCAAACATGGTCAGGAATGAGCTGGGGCAGCAGCCCAGAGTGTGGAGCCATCCCACAATGGCAGGCACTGACACACAGCGAGCTCTGGCTCTGCCTTCACCTCAGTAAATGCAGAAAGCCAAAGGATTTAATGAACAGCCAAGCAAAGACATCTTGAGTAACAACTGCAGTCTGGGAAAAAGGCATGACGTGGCAAAAAGGCAAGTTAGGTCTGTCTAAAAAAATAAATACAAGGGGATTTCAGATTCCAAAGTATTTAGAAAAATTAGTTTTTTGTAAGTACACTGCACAGGTCAGGCCTAGCAGGATTTACCCTCATTACACACTTGGAGTGCAGCCCTTCAGCACACGCCTGCATTTAGGACTCATCTGTCAGAAGGAACTTAATTCCCTACACTTGCTCTGGAAAAGTCTCCCCAGTGCTAAGAGTCAATATTTGAGTATTTCACACACTGGTATCAGAATAATGATTTATTTCAAAGTTGTTCTTTCATGCAGCAATTAGGGAAGTTTTTTATTGTTAATGCCTGATTTATCTGGCACTCAGCAGATTTATTGGAGCTCAGAGAAGGGAGCAGGACACAGATTCCTGTTGGTGCTTCCAAAGGCCTTCTGAAGAGCTGCCATCCCTGCTGGCTCGCAGGCAGTGCTTTTTGTAGAGCATCATTCCATCCACTTTGTTCCTGCACTTTGTGTGTTTCACCAAACATTTTCAGGCTCCCATTTCCAAGGCACAGCCCCTGGATGCTGGACTGGGGTTGAGGGGCTGGGCTGGGCTCAGCTGCAGTTGGAGATGCCACAAAGCAGCTGTGCTGCAGTGGGAGCCTCTGTGACACTGCTGGATGAATGCAGCTGCAGCACAGACACCACAGCCTGGCCCTGCAGGAGAATCTGTATCCTTTTCACCTCTGTGCTTCTCATCAACCCAACAGCATTTTCAAACCCTTTCAGCAAGTGTTATCTTACAGATTTAGAGCAAAACATTGACATACATCATTATTAAATAAGTGGGGGGAAAGATGAAAAATCATTGGAAATTTAAAATAGGAAGACATAATGGCAAAATATTAGACTACTTTTCTGCCCCTGAATTCACTCATGACTTGCACAGGATGGATTCTCTTCTTTGCAGAACCTTTCCTGACAGCAGCATAGATTTCTTCTGGCTTCTCTCTTTTAATCAGGGGCTTCTTCTCTGGAGCCTTCATTCTCCACATGACGACTGGATGTCGTGGGCCAGTAGGACTCTGAATCTTGATGATCTTTGTGGATGCGATGTAGGACATCTTCACTGTCTGCACCACAGAATTCATGAGATTTTTGGCGGCCTGAATTAGTGAAGTGACGCTGTCCAGCTGTAATAGCAAACAAACAGCAGTTTAGAAGTCAGTGTGCTTTTAATCACAGCAGGCACGGGAATACACAACAGTTAATAAGGAAAACTACCAGAGACTAAACCATAACTTCTGTATTTTCCCTTGGTGTGTTTGATCACTGTACTCATGCTCTGCTGCTCAGATCTTTGTGATGTACAGAAATTGGTGCTGGTGGAATGTTTGGGAGATAATGCCAATTGTTTTGGTTTCTTCTTTAACAGGAATTCACGCTGCTGGTCTGCAGGCCCCTATTGCAATTACTGCTGATGGGTAATGAGACCAACGTGAGGAAGAGCTGTGAAAATGTGAGCCCTTGCTTCCTTTGTTTCAGCCCTAGGTAAGGCCTCAGCTGCTCCTGTCGAGTTCCAGCTCGCTCAGGAGCAGTGCTGGGATCCTCTGAGGTGTCTGGCTCTGGCAGAGCTGCTGAACCCGTTCTCAGCAGCCAGCATTTGTACAGGACATCAGAAGTGGGACAGCCCCATTCTATGGAAATGGCAGTGCCTGTGTGGCCTCTGCAGCTGCTTGGACAGTGCCAGCCGAGGGCAGAACAAAGCCCATGGGCTGTGGGCACCTTCCCCAGCACTGGCACTGCAGGGAGTCATCCTCACTGCCATGGGCAGCACACAGGAGCTGGGGAAGCTCTCCATGACTGGGCTGGAGAAGCAGCAGCATTACTGTTCAAAACAGGAGAGCCTTGGCACTCAAGCTGTAGAACATCCCCTCTGCTGAAACGTTTGTGTAAAAGCACTCAGGCCACTTCTCTGAAGGGCTGTCCCTGGCTTTAGTGGCAGAGAGATCCCATCCTTTCCATGCAGCCCAACCCCAGAGCCTTGGGCAAGGTACACATTTACAAACTGGGTTATTAGGAAAGGTGTGAGGACTTCTCCCTTTGCCAGGCCAAACAAATGGATCAAGTGAGGGAGCTGTGTTACTATTGTCTGCCTTCACTGCAGTTGTGTAACACAAATGCAAATAAAGCAGAATAAAAATGCAGCCACGAGGTTGGATTTAGTTGCCATTTGGAAACGCCTCTGAACTGGCAGAAAACTCTTGCAGTTAATACAACACACATTGCTGCTCTCTGGAAACGCAAAGAATAAAAAACCAGGAGGTATGTGATGGCAAACTGAAGCACTGGCAGAGCAGTAACACCACTAGGAGGCTGCTGGGACAAAGGAAAAGCTGGGTTTGGTTCTGTGGCAGATGGTGGATGGGCTTCAGAGGAAGTTCTTGCCCTGAAGTTTCCCAGTGACTCCATTGTGTGCAGTTGCTGCACCTTTTTGAAGCTGCTGGGTGATAGAGGCATGTGAGGAGGGGTGGCAGGCTGGGCAGCAAATAAATTCCTGTTTGCATGGCAGGAAAAAGGCTTCTAGAAGAACCTGGAAGCATCTGGGCAGGATGCTACAGAACTTCTGTATTGAATTCTTCCTGTGGAACATGGAGAGTGTTGAGGTGAGCACTAGAACTTAGCTGGCCTTTCCTGTGCAAACTGAACACTTTCCTCCTCCTCCTCCTGCCCCCTGCAGCTTCACAGATCCACTGTGGAACAGCCCAGGGCTCCTTCACCCCACCACTGGGATCAAGAAAACTCATCCCATTGTTTCTTAAACTATAATTATAGGTATCTACTACAAGCAGCAGCAGAGCTTGAGGGGTGTCTAGTTTGGATGAGGCTGTAACTGAGAATCAGCATGCAGCCATGTCAGCCTCGTGCTCTGCGAGGGGACCCCTGTCAGCTCCAGCGTTTCAAATGCTGAGGAGCCAAATGCTGACTCCAGCCCAAGGGCAGAATTCCTGCCCCTTGTCAGAGGAGCTGTGCCCCAGCACTCCAGCTGTACAGAGATGCCCTGAGCCAGAGAGTGGTGCAGGTAGCTGGCCCAAGCTGTGAGAAGAGCTCTGTGTGTCCCCTGCAGAAAGGCAGTGACCTGGAGTGTGACTGAGGTGTCACCTGGGCTCTGCTGCGTGTCCTGGGCTGGGACAGGACAGGCTGGGAGGTGCAGGGACACTCAGCAAACGCTGCCCTTTAGCACTGTCCTCGTGTCCCCTCAGCTTTCTGGTGCATCTCACATCTGCCTTCAGTTGTGTTGGGGCGGGGTATTAACTGCATTCAGAATTTTGGAGAAGCTTTTAGAGGTTTTTAGCTGTGTACTACAGATGGTAACAATCAGGCCATACATTCAGTCTTTTTTTGGGCTTTAGAGAGCAGCTGTTTTCCCACCTCAGTGCCAGTGACACTGCAGAGTTTGGTGGAAATCTGCTCTTCTGTAAAACTGCTGTGCTCAAGAACTGTCTTCACTTGGATGCTTCTATCTCAGATATTCAGCAGGCTCTTCAAGGTCTCATATCCAGGAAAACTGAAGAAATGAAACTTGGCATAAATGAAGGACTGATAAAATATTCATTGAGCGTTTAAGTTCATTTCACTTACAGAGATGTAGCTGCAAACTCTGCAGTGCACAGCAAGCGGTACATAAAGATTCACTAGCAAAACAAACAAACCAACCAACCCCAAACTAAAAGCTGTTTCATTTTTGCCTAACTCCACTTCTGCTCTTTCAGCATTTTCCATGGAGATGCAACAGCCCAGCCTCCAGATTTTACAGGTCTGACTGGGGGAGCTAGGAGAGTTTAATGAATTACTATTCATTAAAGGCTTTAGGAAAAACATCCCTCTGCCATTTTGTCACCTGTCCTGTGAGCATTAGGACTTGGCTGCTGTTTCAAGAGGAAGTGAGAATTATTCTGACCACTGTGATTTCACACTGGGCTGGAACACACAAAATACAGAGCAGGGGACAATATTATTTAGGAAAAAACAACCCCACCCTGAATCAGGCTGGCAGCTCTCATGCTGAAATCCACTCTCCCATCTCAAGTGCTTTTATTCCTCCTCTGCAATAAGTCCTGAGAGCAAGCAGCAAACTCTCTACTGAATACTGAAGCTGAAGGAAACAGATAAGAAACGAATCTTGAAACTTTCCTTTAGTTTGTTTACACCTGTTGTATTTCTCTCACTTCTGTGAAGGGATTTCCTGTCTCAGCAGCAGAGGCAATCCATTGCTATAGAATGCTGAACAGGATAACGAGTGACATTACAGTTAACAAAGAGAATCATGGCTTAGGAACTGAAGAGACCCCTTTGCTGCCCAGGGATTTTCTGTGGGGTGCATTAATTCACAATTAGTGAATTAATTCAATTAGTTCACAATACCCCGAGTCGTATTCACAGTTCAGCCAGATTTAGGTTTTTCATACAGGTGGAAGCTGAGAACTGAACGTCAAATATAGAGTTTTTTTAGTAGTGTTTGAGGTCTAAACTTGAAATTCTTTTTGAAACAAGGTCAGGTATTAAAAATTGGTTTTAACTGAAACATGGGGTTCATTACATACATTCCTAGAAGCAGATTTCCTTTGGTACTGTATACCCAAAGACTGAATTTTTATTTATTTCTTAGACAGCTACATCTGAAAGTAACTCAAGTTCTGCATTTTTGGGGAGAGCAGTGAGTGTGTGAGTAGTGCTGCATTTCAGGTAAGGAGTCCTTGCTACATTGTGCTTTTGATTTGAACCCTGCTTTTTTACTAGGCATAGCTGTTTTGAATTATTTTCTGGTTCTTTCACTAAGGTTGCTATATAAGATAGTCATTTAATCCCTTAAGATTAAAGCTAGCAGAACAATCCAAACAGGTGCTAGGAGTGAAATCTCGCCTGTTGAAGGCATTGGAGTTCTTGCTGGGCCTTGGCCAGGATTTTACCACCAATTCCTTGCCTGGTTTTTCCCTTTTTCCCCCACTCAGAGTAGTGTTAATTCCTTTCCAGTGGGAGTGCAGATCCTGTGATCAGCAGGTCAATGGCACCAGAAGATGTGTCCAGGAAACCAGCAGCACTCTGTCACGAGCTGTGGGTGCCCCTGCAGCTGCCAGGGAACACAGAACTGGCCCAGGGTCAAGCCCACGACAGCTGGGATGGGAAATGAGCCAAAGGCAGCTTTGCCATTGTGGTTCTTTGCTCTGGAAACTGTTCCCTGAGTGTCTGCTCAGCTCTGCTCTCCCTCTGGGATACTGCACACATCTCATCCCTATGGACATGGCCTCAGGAAATGTGCTTCACTGCTTGAGTGGCTTTTCAAGGAACTGAGTTTTCCTCCAAATGTGGCCATTCCATTGGTTATCTGTGTCTGTGTGTCCTTCCAGTGACTGCATTCCATTGGTTACCTGTGTCTGTGTGTCCTTCCAGTGACTGCATTCCATTGGTTACCTGTGTCTGTGTGTCCTTCCAGTGACTGCATTCCATTGATTACCTGTGTCTGTGTGTCCTTCCAGTGACTGCATTCCATTGGTTACCTGTGTCTGTGTGTCCTTCCAGTGACTGCATTCCAGACCTCAGGGTTCTGGGGTTCGTTCTGTGTTTGTCCCATTTGGAGGTAGGGAAATTGAATCTAATGGACTAAAAACCAACCATTACCAGAGTGTGCTTCAGGCTAAGCAGGATTCAAAGAACTGAAACTGAGTTCTATAATTAGCCCAGGCCGGTGTCCAAGTTAAATGATAAACAAGTTCCATTAAGGGCTGTGAAACTGTTCCTGTGCAGCACCATGATGGAGCAGATGCTCAGCCAGGCGGGTGCCTCAGTCCCTCCCCACTACTGCTGCTTCCACTTCCAGGGAGGATTTTAAAAAAAGGAATTTTTTTTAAAAAAACAGGCCCTTGAGAAATGAGAACAGTGGCTTAATATAAATCCTTTCCTTGCTGTTGAGGAAGAAATTGAGTGTTTGTTGCAATAATCTTGTACATACACTGAGGCTAAGAGCTGGGAGACACATCCTGGTTTTGCTAATTACAGGAGCAATTATTACTAGGAAAAGTTAGGTGTCCTTTAGCATACATTACCAGAAACACTTCCTGCTCCTTTCAATCAGTTTTTCTCAGTAGATGCAGTTTAGAAAGCAATAGTAACTGAGCTCTCTGTAAGTGATTGACAGGAAAATCTGTCCCTGGCTTTGCTTCCAAAGGCCTGGGTTTCTATATCCACACACCTGCCACTGTGTGCTAGGCAAAAGCAAGAAAGGTACAGTGGTACTTGATATAATAAAAAACCCAGAGTGAAGCACTTCTGCCAACTCTCAGCAGATAAAATCTTGTGTCAGCTCTTGGGGTTAATGTCAGCTTTTAGAAATGGGGCAGTTCAGCACTTTCAGAGTCAAACACTAAGGTAAGGCATTTCATGCATGCTGTGAGGCCCTGTAAGGAACCTCCCCATCCATCCATCCATTCAAACAGGCTGAACTAAGAGCTCTCAGGAAGTGCCAGGGACAAACAGAGCCAGGAGAGGGGATGTGGAGCAGGAGCTGTGCTCGGGGGCTCTGGCAGAGCAGCCACTGTGGATCTGAAGGGATGTGGGATGCTGTTCCAGCAAAGCCCACCCAGCAGTGAGAGCAGGACAGCAGCACTGGACGCAGAGGAACAGAGCAGGTACCTGTGGTGACTCGAGTGGGCTGTCAGGGCAGCCCCTGTTCCACTGTGATTCCCAACTTGCTGCTTTTAGCCCTTTGTTCCCTCCCTCCAGTCCTGCTGGGGCCACAGCAAGGCTCTTGAGCCCATCTCTCTCCTCTAGCAGGGGGAAAGCACAGCCAGGAAAGCAGAGAGGAGCTGAAATGCACTGCTCCCATCTCCTGCCCTGCCAAGGGAGCAGCTCCTCAGCAGCAGCTGAAGCCCCTGCAGTGTGGGGAAGGCGTGGGGCTGTTCCCTGGGGTGAGCATACCCAGGGACTGGGACAGTGACAGCCAAAGGCCTGGGGGCACACACCCTCCCTTGTGTTTTTACACCTTTGCCTCTGTGTTCACCTGGGCTTCAGCCTTCAAAGCTGGAACTCATTCATTGCAGTGTCCTGCTGGAACCTGTGATTTATCAGGCCTGGGAACTCAGGAAAGGAAACAGATACTTCAGTCCATCCCTGAAGAATGGAGTTGGACACATTAAAACACCTCCATTTGGCACAGAAGCGGCTGATGTCAGTGTTTAAGGTAAAGTCTGGCTCCTGAGATAGCAGGGACAAGAGCTGAAGATAAAGAGATATCTGCAGGTGCAGCAGAGTGAAATATCCCTCAGTGCACAGGTGAGGCTGGGGTAACTGCTGGGGGGCACTTTGTGCCACTTAGCAAATTCTGGGACTCCTGAGAGCTTCCTCTTCCCTTACAAGGCCAAAAAGCTTTGTCTCACGTGCCAAGTACAATATTGAAGAAAAGATGATAATAACAACTCTGCATAGCACAAACCAGAATTGCCTGGGAAAACCCATGGAGTGCAATATTAGTAGGTAAGATATGTCCATTTTCTGTGCTGTGATACAGTTCTCTCTAAAGCCACTGCTGGACAAAGAGCAAGGTGGCAAGGTAAGGTGCAGTGCTTGTGAGGTAGCAGCTAATCTGCTGAGTGAATGTAATTACTGTCCATCTGCATACTGCAAACTCACCCCGTTATTTTGTGCCTGAAGAGGCACCAGTTTAATTCACAGAAATAAATGTCCATTTCCTATTTAATCACTCCTAATGAAGACTCAGTGAATCCTCCCCATTTGGACTTGTGCAGATTACAAGCAGCACTACTCACTGTATGCCATGGGACTGGTTAAATAGTGAGCAAGAATTTTCAATGAGTGAAAATAACAAAAGTGCAGTGAATGGAGGAGGTGATGATCCACATCTCCTCCTCTCTTTCTCTGTACAGGACCCCTTCCAGCCTCCATAATGGGGGCTGGCTGGAAATAAAGCACTGGAGCTTGGGGCTGGACAGTGAGAAGGCAAACTGACAGAGTGTGGGGGCTGAAATCCAAAAGCCACTGCAGAGGAGAGCAGAGGGAAGAGCTGTCAGCTGGGAAGGGCACAAAGCATCCCAGCTGCCCCAGGGCCTAATTAACCTCCACTAATGACAGAGCTGGGTGTGAGCAGCAGGTAAGGAACCTTGCAGGCAGGGCAGACAGGGGCACAGGGCACACAAATCTGAAACAGCTGAGGAGGATTGAGCTGTGTTCATGCATTTCAGCACCGTTTCTCATGTGCATAAGGCTCTTTGTTGCCTTGCAGTGCCAGGGGGAGCGTGCTGGCCTGCAGCAGCACCTGCCCCAGTGCAGGCAGGAACCCACAGTGCCCCTTGTGCCATGGCACCATCCAGGGCTCAGCTGCACCACCAGCTCAGCCTCCTGCAGCTGCTCCAGCACAGCATCATCCACAACTGCTCTGCTTCAGGGAGACAGCTCTTCCTTTTACACATCTGCAAATATGGGACACTACATCCTCTGCTCTTCATCCCTCCCTCCCTTCCTCTCAATTTCTGCTTCAAGACAGGCTGGTTGGGTTATTTTTTAATGAACCTTGTGAGAAGGAGTTTTCCTTGAAGGTGAGTTAAATCCAAGATCGTTGTGCACAGTCCTAGGGCTTGGAGAAGGGAGGTGTGGGGTGGCTGTAAGAGCCATCTCAGAACAGTGCTTTGATGTGTGGATTCCAGCAGGCACTGCTCATTCTCCTTTTGTTTCTGCAAGTGGATTTGTCCTGTGGAAGTTGGTGGTGATCTGTGTGAATGTGGAGATGTGTCATTTCTCACAGGAGAGGAGCTCTCCCCTCAGCTCTTCTGCTCCAGAGCCTGTCCCAGCTCCTGCAGGGGGAGGGAGATGAGGGAGGGACTGTGAGGAGCCAGGGGAGGGGTGGATGCCCAGGGAGGGCATTCCTGGCACACACACGAGTGCAGGAGGGAGCAAACCATGGAGGAACCTGTGAGTATTTGATTATTATTTCCTAGTGCTCCTGCTGGTGGATTTCCTCTCCTGTAGCAGGTCTTTGCTAACCACTGGATCCATTTAGTTTCAGTTCTTTGGAGAGTCACAAATTTTTCTCTTAATGTACAATAAAACCCTTTTCTATCTGCAAGGGCTGGGCCTCTTTTTTCTTCTTAATCATCTTGCTGACTCCTTTTCTGATTCTCACTCAGAGAAGATCAGGACTGGGAGAAAATAAAATATAATCCTATTCCAGCTACAGTTCTGGCTCCTGTATTTTGTGATGGAGTTCTAATACTGTCTTCTGGGGAGGGAGAAGGTGGGAAGGGGGAGAAGAACCCCTCTGCTTTCTCACAGAGAACTTGGCTTTGTCACTTTTTTCCAAGGCCAGCTAACCTAGGCATGAGATGAATTCCTGAATCCCCCACATGCTCTTTCAAAGCTGGAACTTGCTCCAGCTTTTAAGGAAAGCAATCCAGTAACCAGCCATTTTATACCACTAGTGCATTCCTCTCCCTCAAGAGAGAGAAATTTATCTGTACAATGTAAATTCTGCTATTCTTCTGAAATGGAAGCAATTCAAACTTACAGTTAAATTAATACAAAAGGCCATCACTGGGTGGTTGGGCTGCAGTCTCACATGAGGACAGTTTTAATTGCAGGGAGCAGCTGAGCACAGTCAGTCAAAGCCTCCCCTTCCCAAGACAGTGACCAGGGAAACTTTTTTTTCCAAGTTTCTAGAAATTTTTCATAACCACTGACACCAACCAACTGTGTCTCTACTGTCTTTAAAAGGTGAGTTAGAAAGGTGAGTCTCTTGGGTTTTTTTTCTATGTAGCACCCATATTATTAAAAAAACAAAAAAAGAAAATGCTCCAACAATGACTGTGTTCCAAGATCAGTTAAGAGAGGAGCAACCTTGCAGAGTCTCATCTTGATTTCACAGAACATCCCAAGGCTTTTCAGGCCTCTAAGCACATTCTTCATTTCCACTGACTCCCAAACTAAGCCCCCACCTAACTGTGTATTGAACTAGGAGTGGTTGAGCATTTACCTGAACGTGCAGTTGTCTTTTTCAAGTTTCTGGATGCATAAAGGACAAATTCTCACCCTCCTCCCTTGAAGCAAGGTTAGGACCTGCAGTCATCTTTTTGGAACTATCAATGAAGGTAAATTTGGGGGTTCATTTTTAGAAATTAAAATTTTTGCACTAGGTGGATTATGGACTGTTGACAGGAGTGACACAACAGAGAAGGTAAAGAATGTGAGTATTCTACAGCAGGAGGCAGAAAGGGCAAGAACCAAACTGGGTTCCACCATTTGGCTTTATTGTAACCCACAGCAGTCACAGAACTGCTTGTGAAAGGAAACAGGTAAGGAAGAGAAACTTTGCTAATGTGCAGCCCAAATGACAACAAGCATTTGCTTCGGAAATTATACATTAAATTAAAATGAACTGTGTGTTCCAGAGGTGGTGTCTAAATTACCATTTGAATAGCCAGCACAAGTATCCTTATAGAAATGTTTCAAATCTCACCTCAGCAACAAAGGTTTAATTTCTGGTCAGTTTATAAACCATATAACATTTAATAATATTTTAGTGAGAATTATGAGGCAGAAATAGATAGGTGGAGATACTGATGGGTAGAGAAGACAGCTCTAGAGCAAGGTGTGGGTAGAGACAGGTGCAGGGAGGGACAGACAGGGCCAGGTAGAGAGACTGACAGCTCTGGATGGATGGAGAGAGGTGACACATTTGGACAGGTAGAGATGGGCAGTGCCAGGCACTGACAGATAAAGACAGACTCCTTTGACAGGTACACACAGTGCCAGGTACAGGTAGATCCCGACAGATCCTGCACCATTTCAGCTGATCCTGTTAGATTTTGGCAGATTCTGACAGAGACAGTGGCAGTGATGGAGCCAGATCTTTGAGAGGGGTTGTGTCAGATACTGACACTGTACAGAGAGGGTGATACACATGAGGACAGGTGTAGCTGGACAGAGACATGTACAGGTAACTAATGATAGCGATAGATATACAGGTACAGGTGTGTGCAGACAGAGAGGTGTAGCTAAATACAGCTAAATGTAGAGACAGGTTTAGACAGGTAGAGCTACACCCTGCCAGGGACAGTTTGTTATGGACAGGTACAGCTTAGTGCTGGGAGGAAAAGACAGGCAGACAGCTACAGCTGGATAGACACACATGGGGAGAAGCACAGGTACTGACAGGTACAGGTAAATACAGAGAGCTGTAGGGACAGAGCCATGTAAAGAGAAAGGTACAGGTACAGACAGACAGACACAAAGAGAGCCAGATAACCTGAGGTGGGTGTAAGTGGATAATTGATGGAGATGGGTGCAGATGGAGGGAGATGGAGCCAGGCAGAGCTGGGTGGAGCTCGGTACAGATCCATAGACAGCTCTGGAGCAGGATGCCCAGAGACAGATGTGCACAGCTGGCTGGTGATAGAGATAAAGCTGTTACCTCACACACAGCAGTGCCTCACACTGCTGCCATTGCTGCACTCTGACTGGGATCCATCACCTGCTGAAGTTTCCGTGTGTGCTTCATGGGATCCCTCACCCATGGGTTTGAAGGAAACTTATTGATGTAACATGTTGAATTTATTGTTAATGTTGTGTTACAAGTTAATTGTTATTTACTATAAAGTGTTTCTAGCCCATAGTTAATGTTTGTTGTTAGGGAGTTAGGGTTCCCATGGGTTTCTAAGGGAAGTGGGTGAGGGCTGTGATTGGTGTGGGACGTAGTCAGGTGGAGATGGGGATGGTCCAGGGCTGGTCAGGTACTGTGTGGTGGTAAGAAAGGTCCTGCAAGTTAAAAGAACATTCCAGAACATGGCCTCTGGGATGATGTCTGCACCAGAAACGTCCATTGGTGAAGAAGACAACCAATCACTCGATGCCCTGGGAGAATGACTGGTCTGGAGTGCACCGTGCTAATGGACCAGTCATGGACAAGGGGAAGGGTCTCTAAGAGAGGGGGTGGGGCTTCACTTGGGGTCTGATCTAAGGGAGAGTGTCCAGCATTGGTGTCACAGGGTCCAGCCTGATCCCCACTCTTCTGTTGCTGTTTTTCTTCTTTTTGGTGTAATAAAGGGCTCAGCTTTGTTTCTCCACCCATGCAGTCTGAGCCCGTTTCTAACACACGAAGGTTACAGCACAAACCCCACAGGATCCGTCACCCATGTGCCCCTCTTGGGAAACACCACCTTGCTGTTCCTTTATTTATTGCTGCAGACCTGTTGGGTGCCCCACAGCATTTTTATCCTGGCTTGGAACTCTACCCCTGCCATGTTTTCCTTGTGTTCAGACACACAGAAGCATATTGCAGCTGCATAAGCCAATGCAGCACATTTTCAAGTGGATTCCCGTTCTTCAAACCCAGCTCCTTCAGAGTAACAGCAGTACCACAGTGTGCTTTGAGAACTCAGAAAGAAAAGGGGAGTGTTAGAAAGAAAAAGGGAGTGTTATTCCTTTAAAGCCACAAGTCTTGCGCTCCACTTTCACAGAGTCTCGCGGGTGTTAGAAGAGGAAACAGGATTTGGAGTGACTGGAACAGGCAGCAAGCACAGGCACACCCAACTCAAATGTAACACAGTCTAACAGAGTGTTTGATGCCATTTTTCTACTTACTGCAGACATGATGAGTTCTCCACCAAGGTTCTGGATTTCTGCTTTAACCTGGCTGCAGATTTTGAGCTGATGTGAGTACAGCTTGATCTGTTCTAGGTAAGCCAGTAAATCCTGTTTGCATGACTGGTCTGGGCACTGAAAAGAACAATAAATAAAGCATTTCAGTAACTGCTGACTGAAAATGATCTCTCAGGAATCACATTAAAACTTCACTCAGGAGTATTCCAGTTGCAGGCTGTGGGAGCTTTGCTTTTCAGTGCAGCTGTATCAGGCTGCAAAGGTCATTCCTCTTGGGAAGGTTTTTAATGCTGGAGTTGGAAGCTCAGATTAAGCCTAAAATTCCCCATGTGCACCCTGTATTTAACATGGTTGTGCTTGCCTGAGCAGCATTTCTAAACACATCCTTTAGTGGATGGAGTCATTACTTCAATTCCTCAGATGATCTCTAAGAAAATACCTCCATTAACAGTGATGAGGGCAGTCCAAACAGATTTTGTGTGCACTGTAACCATCCCTGCACAGGCATGTTAACATCTATATCTCAGGTTTTATCTTGTCATACGACCTGTGGGGGTTTTTATGTTCCATCCAAAGCGTATTGAACTCAATCTACAGCTCTTCTCTAGCAGTGGGAGCAGCAGAATTAGAATGGATTATGGGAAACTCACTGATTTCAGTATTTTTAACAATACAGATTTATATTACACAAATAAATAATCTTTCAAACCTGTTTTTCCCCCCAAATACTTGGAGCGCAGTGTTGCTCTGTGGGTACCAGGCCAGCCACAAAAGGCTGGGTATGAATTTCTCCCAAGGCTGATTTTTCATTGCTCTGGCAGAATAAAGGGATCCTAAGGGGGATGGGAGCCCCTGCTGTGCTCCCCCAGCCACACAGAGTAAGAGTGGTAAAGGAGCAGGAGATCCCTGCAGGTTTGCAGCCCTGGGTTTGGCCCAGGTGTGGTACCTCCATGATAAATACACCCCTTCCTTTCCACAGGAAACTCTGCTAAGAGTCTGCTAAGACTGAAAAAGCACAATACATCCCCACCAACTGCACACTGCCAACAATCACCTGTGCTTTCACTGAATTGTGCTCAGTGGATTTAAATCCAAAACCTACCAGGAGCCAGAAAAATCACCAACTCCACTTAACTCCAAAAATATTTCAGCTCCTGGCTTTGCTGAAGCGTCAGCACCTGTTCGAAGGGTGTGGCTGCTGTTCTTCATGGCTATGCAAAAATGTTTGGTTAAGCAAGTTCATGCTTTAGACTTAGTGAAAGGTGACAGTGAATGAGAAAGCTCAGAGTCTACAATTTCAAATTAATTATAATGACTTAACATCAGTCCTTACCTCACATTCTGCTACATCCATTACTGTTTCCTGTATTTGACCACAGATTACAACAAAACCAGAGCACTTCCTTGACGTGCTATGTGTGATGTTTTCAAAATGCTAGCACATTCTGGAAAACTGCCCTAAAATATGTCTTTATTTCTTCCTTAATAAGCACTGCTTTAATATAATGTAAATAACTATTTCTATAATGGTAGCTCAGTGTTTAGAAAGCTGGAATACTCACTGTTTATTTAATTTAAATAATAAATTATACTTCAAGTCCAATACAATGCAATCCCTTAGAGCATCAGAATTCCTAACACCAAGAGGGTGTGCATTCCTGGAATGAGATTCGTCCTCCTCCATTTTTTTCTTCCCTTGGTTACACTTTGATTTTATCCCTGTGGCCAGAAAATCTCAAGAGAAAGGTGTACAGGGTACCTACATAGTGCCCTATCCCATTACAGAAGTTCAGAGACAATGAATATTCCACAGCTGCTCAGCAGCAGCTGCTACAAGCAGCTCTTGCTCACCAGTGTCACCAAACACGAGGCTGCAGCAGAAGGACAATCAGGAGGTTCTGAGTTTCAGCAGCCCACAGGCAGCTGCTGGTTACCAGTTCATTGCTGCACACCCTGACTGCAGAGCCCATCACATTCTGACAGCATTTCCCCACACATCCCATGGGCAGGGGTGTTCTGTAAGAGCAGCATCACAACTGACCTGCACCCCAGAGATGCAGTGGTATTTCACAACTGACCTGCACCACAGAGATGCAGTGTCCACCACAACACCCAAACATCTTGAGCAGTTACAGTGATGTGGTGTTTCAAACCAGACTGAAATCAGCAATCAGCATGCAGGTGAAAAAGCCACAGCAGTTGCACAGGAGCTCCTGGCCACAGACCACTCTGGGTTTGGTTTGCTCTCACTTCATCTGTTTGCCAGCAAAGGCCAGAGCATTTCTCTACAGAATCCACACGCGTCTTCACAGGGATCAGTGCTGGGGATAAGCACCCCCCCTACCAGGAAGGTGTGCTGTGCACAGACAGGAATAAGCAGCTCAATCCCCAAGGGATCATTTACACGGTGCTTTCCTGATCACTGTAATTAGCTGTGACAAACAGGGCTCTGAGTGACCCCACTCAGCACCTGCCTGCCTGCCTGGGATCCTCATGGGTGCAAAACAACTGCAACATTTCAAACCAGGCTGATGTACTCCCTGCCTTCCTTGTCTTAGGGCTTCCAGGTCACATTAAGTAGCAAATTCTTCTGTCAGAAGGAACAAAAACCAGAAAACTTGTGACAAAAGGAAATGTTCCCTGATAATGAATTTATAATGCACTTGAGATTCACGTGCACAGGTTACTGCTGATGCTGTAACCATGAGGGTTTTCACTGTTGTTACTCTGAGCCATCCCAGAAGTGCCTGTGACTGGACTGAAATACAGCTGAGTTCTGCTCGTGGTACCCCACTCTCCCTTCCCTTCAAACACAGCAACAGGGAGCTGTGAAAAACACACAGATCCTTTCTTCCACATAACAGAAATTCTACATAACTTAGCTGTTAGCAAAAGGCAACATGTGAGATACTCCACGAAAAAGTCTGAATGCTGCTCAGGAAGGCACTGCTGGCAAACACATTCTGCTCTGGGAACCTCATTCCTGAAAGGCTTACCCAGTCTGGCCCAAATTCAGAGAACAGTTATTTGGTAGCCCAGAGTGATGTAAACTTCATTTTAAGACCCCAGGAGCGCAGGACATAGGAAACCTGGCAAAATCACAGCTGAGAAAAGGAATTTGAAAATACCTTTGAGGTAAAAAGAACCACAATGATGAGAGAAGAGCTTTCAAAGGATAACTCTGCACAGCCAAAAAAGGTTCCAGAAGTTGAAAACCCTCTAGCCATGCAAGGCATGAGAGGATCACTGTAAGAATATCTGTAATAGGAGGGATAAAGGAAGAGCCTCTTTTTTCTAAGTGTGACACCTATCTAGCAATACTTGCCACGGTGTTCACCACAACTGGAAGGGCTGCTTGGTCCATCTTTTCATTTGTGTGTGGGTTTTTGTGTGGGTTTTCCTGGTTTTAACGCTTACAATGTAAGGTGAAGCTGCAGCTACAATCCCAGCAGCACCTGTAAGTAAGCAGGGTCCTTGAGATGCACAGAACAAATCCCAGGGGTCAGTGGCCCTGGGTGTCAGCTGTGTGCAGGCTCTGAGCCAGGACAAAGGCAAGGAGCTGCAGTGAATTCACTAAAAGCTTCAATAACCTCAATGATGTCACAGTTCCCAGCAGCTCTGAGAGGACACAAATTATCACCACTAATGGTTCAGGAATACTTCTTCCTCACACTCATTTGTGCATGTTTCTAGTCTGGAACTGCTGTAGTAATACAGCTGAAACCTCATTTTTTCCTAAAAGAAATATCTCAGTGAAAGTGGATTCCCTGTCCTAAAACCAGCAAGAATTTATGACCCTTACTCATCTTTGGCTTTGCTATCTCATCGTTTTCTGGAACCTATCAGTGACAGGTTGAATTTTAGTCTGTAATAGATAAAATCTTGAAAGGAGCTGCTGTCCAGTGCTGGAAAAATGTGTCAAGATCAGGAATAGGAAATCCAGACACTTCATCTATTTTTTCCACAAATTAAATCATAACTGTATAGATGCAAAATAGAAATTCTCTGTTATGTGGAACTGAGGGAGACACAGACTGTGTTGTTTCCTGGCCAGTACAGCAGAAAAGCACTGAGCATGGAAATGATGAGTGAAGGGAGGAGACAGAGCACGTGAGGGTGTGGGAACAGTGACTGTCCTGTGCTGCCCTACCCCTGAAAGGCAGCCACAAAGGAAGAAAAGCCTCAGGTGTGCCCTCTGCCATCTCCTGCACACCTGTGCAGGTGTTGCACAGCCCTAGAGTGATGCAGCCAGGCTGCAGAGGAGGCTGCAGGTGTGCTCACGTGCCACTGCAGCTCCCCGAGGCTGCTCAGTCACCCTGCTCCTGCTGGGCTTGTCTGGGGGGACACTGAGCCATCTACTGACCCAAAAATCCACCAGCTGTAAGCACACCTTCCAGCTCAAACACTCTGCATTTCATGGTGAGAAGTAACTCAAAATTGTCTTATTTAAAACAGCTATAAATAAAAATTAAATGCAAAACCAAAATTCACCTTCAAGCTGCAGATTTGCAGAGGCTAGAACAGGCAGTGTTGTGGGTGGGGAGCAGAGAAGGAAGGTACAGTGAAAGTGGACTCTAACTCTGCACAGGGGGACAAGAAAACGTTCTGGAGCCGGACAAGTCTGTCCTTACTAAGCCGGGACCAAGCAGCTGCCCAGAGCAGCAGAGCTGTGTGCCAGTGCCAGTGCCTGTGTTCCCACAGCTTACCTGGAGCAGCTCCCAGTGCTGCCCCCGTGCTTCAGGCAGCTCAGTCAGGAGCCAGCACAGCCAGCCTGGCCACAGCAATCCTGTGCTGGGGAAGCTGCTGCTGCACAGGGACCCTGCAGTGTCCCAGCCACCCACCTGGGGCACGGCCAGGACAGGAGATCCCAGCTCCCCAAAGCAGCTCCATGGAGTGTTCATGTCCAGCATGGGGAACTCACCTGGAATGGGCCAACTGCTGTTCAGGGACAGGCTGGGCACTCTCTGCTCTCAGTCCTCTCTCCCCCTCCCTTCCAGCATCAATACTACTACTACTACTATTATATTATAAATTATTAAACTTCTTAGAACAGCCCATGAGGTTTCCTTTTCTTCCAGTTCCAGGAGTAGGTGACCAAGCAGCTGCACTGTACTCAGTTGTCAGCTGGGGTTAAACCAGGACTACAGCTTTTTGTACAGCTATTTATATACAATACACCTTAATATGTTAGTAATAATGGTGTATCTATTAAAGCAGCCATGAATACATATATTTTAGATGTGTCTGTACACACTGTGTGTCTGAAGTCTTGCACTGACAGCTCCTGGGAGCTCACAGATGTTCACACATGTAGAAATGGACATGCAGCTCAGTGTGTGTGCCCAGACACGTGTGATGTACGCACACATCCACGCAGGGTGAACGTGAACAGACCACTGACAGCAGCTCCACTCACAGGTTCAGACAGGATCTGTGTCCAGTGCCTCAGAAGTGCTCTAGAGGTGTCCCAGGCACTCCTGGAGGAGGTGGCAGGGCTGGGGGCAGCAGGGCTGGGGGCAGCAGGGCTGGGGGCTGGGGCAGCAGGGCTGGGGGCAGCAGGGCTGGGGGCAGCAGGGCTGGGGGCAGCAGGGCTGGGGCAGCAGGGCTGGGGCAGCAGGGCTGGGGGCAGCAGGGCTGGGGCAGCAGGGCTGGGGGCAGCAGGGCTGGGGCAGCAGGGCTGGGGGCAGCAGGGCTGGGGCAGCAGGGCTGGGGGCAGCAGGGCTGAGGGCAGCAGGGCTGGGGGCTGGGGCAGCAGGGCTGGGGCAGCAGGGCTGGGGCAGGGCTGAGGGCAGCAGGGCTGGGGGCTGGGGCAGGGCTGGGGGCTGGGGCAGCAGGGCTGGGGGCTGGGGCAGGGCTGGGGGCTGGGGCAGCAGGGCTGGGGGCTGAGGGCAGCAGGGCTGGGGCAGCAGGGCTGGGGGCTGGGGCAGGGTGCCTCACCTGCTCAGCGATGAGCCGCGCCAGGACGTCCATGCGCGAGCCCGACTCCGAGATCATCTTGGCGGCGTTGATGACGTCGGACGTGTGCTTCAGTGGGCCTCTCCCCCTTCAGAGGAAACACAGACACTCAGAATAAATCACAGCCATGCAAACTAGCTGCAGAACAACTCAGTTCTACAACTAATCCATGCACAAGTGACAGGAACTAAATCCCCCCACAACTCTTTTAATGTCCCACACATTTGTATAGTTTGGCATCAGCGTGACGCAGAAGTACCAGGAAGATGTCACAGTCTCTTCATATTCAAAGTACAATCCATGCCAAATCCTGATTGTAAGAAGTTTCTTGGGCAGTTTGCTGTTCCCAGGGTTCCCAAGCTCCTTTCCCATCGGTGAATTTTCTAGCAGTATGTTCCAAGTTCAGCTCAGAGTATTCTGAGGGTCATTATGAGTATCCAGTCAGAAAAACAGTGGGGTTGGTTTGGTTGGGCTTTTTAAATGTCATTGGTGCACCCAAGCACAAAGAGAGCTGCATGAACAGAGCTGCAAATCAGCTTACACATGCCACTCACAACACAGCTAGGCCACATCGAAAAAACACTTCCCAAACAATTACAGAATTTCTTCAGAATTTCAGTCTAGGAAAACAGCCAAATTCTTGTGAACAGTCTGCCAAAAAGTCAGACACTTTCTCTGTATGCCACTCTCTCAAGCCCAAAAATCTGCTTTAATTCCAGGAGAATGTTTCTAAGAACTAAGAAGTAAAATGCCAATATTTAATGTAAGAAGTATGACCACCCTTCTCTTGACATTAGCTCGAGCCTCAGACTCCAATGCTGAACACTTCTCTAAACTCAACACTTAATTTATTTCATGCATGTATAAAGTGAGCAGTGCTGCTGAGCTCAGCTTTGCCTTCCAACATCTTTGACAGGAATATTTCTAGTTTTACTATGTATTTAATTTCCAAAAGCCCAAATAAATTTACAAGTTCTGCACTGGACAAAGGAATTCAATAACATGAAAAAATTAATGTAACTCTTTGAATGAGAACACCCCTTTCCTCAAAGTCAGGATGGTTTCACATATAAAGAACATTCCAGTAGAAAACTCATTTAGCCTAAAAACATTACAGTATGGACCTGTACAAACCCTGCAGTCAGGAAATGACAACATGGCAGATAATGTTCAACCTCTTCTTGATTAATCATACTGCTCAGCAAAGAACTGCTGGTCCTTGGGGGAAAGCATACTTGACTAATTACAGCTCCTTACCCTCAGCTTTGGAAGCCCACATTTATTTGGAACAACCTAGAATCCAGTGTTTTACACATCACTGTTCTACAGAAAGGCACCTTCTTGTCCTGGCAAGGCATGGTCAGACTGATCAGTTCATAAAGAATTACAGTGTATGTGGGGAATGGATCTGCAGATGCAATCTCTGTATCCAGGATGAAGTCCTTGAACCCCACCCATATCCTTCACTTCCTTTCCTGGGATTTTCCCTTTGGATCCTTTATTTTACAACCCAGTTCTTTTGTGTGCCACAGGCTCCTCGTTCTTGGCACTGCAGCAGGTCCCAAGGCCAGAGGTTTGTCAGGCACCCCCAGCACATCCTTCAGCTCCACAAACCCCCACCCAGTGCCCACCCTCCTGGCAAGGTCCAGCCCAGGAGCACCAAAGGTGAACACAAAGCAGGATGAGATTGGCAAAGGAGAGATGGCACAAACAGCTCAATCTGTTCTGCCTAGGTGATTCTTGCATCTGCAGCAGCTGTGCTGGCATTTGAAGCTGGCTGAGTATTTTGAGGGTAAAGTTCTCCCAATAAACCAGCAATTTTCTTGTGCCCTCAGAGATGCAATGAGAATGAAACAATTCCACCCAAAAGAATGACTTCAGACAAAGGCAAACGAGCACAAGTGTGGCCACCCTCGGAGCACTCAGCAATGACTGCTCTGGAGACTGCCCCAGGTGGCACCAACTCCACCAGTGCTTCTGGTTCTCCCCTACAGCCCCATGGAAATGTGGGGTGTGCTGCCTCTGAGCTGCCAGCCTTGAAATGGCACTATTGGAATGCCTCAGCCTTGTGTTACAAAGAGCTGAAACCCCAGCACAGGAAGGTACAGGCACAAAGAAAGCTCCTTTGCCACACAGCCAAGAACTATCTGTGCTCCTTTCTTACCTTCCTGTAAGATCCAGAGCCTCTGACACAGAGCACAGGCTTAGCTGCCTTGGGGAATGGCTAATAATAATAATAATAATAATAATCCCTTAGTCCCAGTTTATGACACTGGGAAATTCTGAGTACTTAGGAAAGCACACCGGATCTGCTGAGTCCCTGGCCAAATGGAAAACGGAGAGAAAAACCAAAAAGGCCATGGCAGGATGCGGGTTCAACTGCAAACACTGAATTTGGCCATAACCAATCTACTGCTTAGAGAGTCCCTCCAGCACGTCTGTACAGAGCCAGAGGGGCTGCTCCAGTGTGAACAGTCCCCAAGGTACACACAGCTGATACCCACACAAAGCTTTCCTGCTGCTTTCCCTGTCTGCCAAGGCTGCAGCTCTGCCAGGGATTCCATGAAGGAAGCTGGGACACAACGGGAAGCTGTGCAGAAAGGACAATGTCACAAACATAAGGAGGGATGGAGGGTTCACACCCACAGCAACGTGCAGGTCTGGAGTGGGGCACAGGGAGAGCTTTGAGGGGCTCCAGGGCTGTGCTGGGAGCAGGTTCAGAGCTCCCCTGCTGCAGGTTCAGCTCAGTGACGAGACACAGCGAGAGCCTCCGTGTAGGAACCCAGAAATGGAGAGACATTTCTCTGTCTGTCCTGTTCTCCAAAACTACATTAATCTTGTCTGTCACTGACAGAAAGGCTTCCAAATATCCCTGGGTAAACCAGGATTGATAAAAAATTAAGTAGAAAGCAGTAGAATGTTTAGGATGTCACTGAAGTGAAAAATCGAGATTTTAGAGGGTTTAATACATGGAGTAAAGATGGAGGAAAAAGGGTGTAAGTTCTTAGCTCTCCTTCTTCCTTCTTCTCCAGGATTCTGCAGTTTTTACAAGCACAAAGAGTGATTGGTTGAAAGTCAGTGACAGTTTTAATTATGTAAGTAGATATAGAAAACTCATTTGTTAATTTATATAAACAATTCACCTGTCTATTGTTAATTGGGTAAAAATGGATATAAAGATGAAACAGCCCCTGGTTCGGGGCCATTTTGTGCCTTCAGAGCCAAAGTGAGGCAGGTTATGGTGAATTGAACTTGTGCAGAAAGTCTGCAGAGACCTGCCAAGTTCTGTGATAACATCCTAATAAACAGGAGAAACAAGATCCCAACGAGCTTTGGAGTTTCCTTCTGACCCAGAGAACTGAGATAAACGGAGCTCCCATGGAGGAGTATCCCAAAGGAGCTCAGCTCAGAAGGGACCGAGAAATCTGTTTGGAGAATTGCAACATCAAGCAGAGAAAAAGTTTCACTTCAAGGGGCTCCAGAGCATGGTGGGCTGGGAGCAGGTTCAGCTCAGTGAGGGGAGCAGGGAGCAGGTTCAGCTCAGTGAGGGGCACAGGGAGCAGGTTCAGCTCAGTGATGGGAGCAGGTTCAGCTCAGTGATGGGAGCAGGTTCAGCTCAGTGATGGGAGCAGGGAGCAGGTTCAGCTCAGTGATGGGAGCAGGGAGCAGGTTCAGCTCAGTGAGGAGCACAGGGAGCAGGTTCAGCTCAGTGAGGGGAGCAGGGAGCAGGTTCAGCTCAGTGAGGGGAGCAGGGAGCAGGTTCAGCTCAGTGAGGGGAGCAGGTTCAGCTCAGTGATGGGAGCAGGTTCAGCTCAGTGATGGGAGCAGGTTCAGCTCAGTGAGGGGCACAGGGAGCAGGTTCAGCTCAGTGAGGGGCACAGGGAGCAGGTTCAGCTCAGTGATGGGAGCAGGGAGCAGGTTCAGCTCAGTGATGGGAGCAGGTTCAGCTCAGTGAGGGGAGCAGGGAGCAGGTTCAGCTCAGTGATGGGAGCAGGGAGCAGGTTCAGCTCAGTGATGGGTGCAGGGAGCAGGTTCAGCTCAGTGAGGGGAGCAGGTTCAGCTCAGTGAGGGGCAGGGGACAGCCCTGGGGCGATGCTGGGAGCAGGTTCAGCTCAGTGAGGAGCACAGGGAGCAGCCCTGGGGTGCTGGCACCACTCCCCACAGAGGGTGGCAGAGTTCCATCCTCTGCCCCTTAGCAGCTGAAATTCAACAAGCGAGTTTCTTGGCTTTTGGTGAGTTCAATGCATGTAATGGTACCAGTGCAGCTGTGCACTTGTGAATTGCCACTTCCCCTGAGTTAGCACAAACCCAGTATGTTCAGAATGCCACTAACTCACATTAACTCCCTGAATGCAGATGTTAGAGACACAAAGTCTATTAAATCATCCAGGTTGTTTTCCCCAGCCACTGCACAGCTTCCTACCAGTTTTATATGCTCTTGCACTGTTTTTCTGGCAGGTCTGAAGTATGAAAAAACACTCTGCCTGAAAGGTAGTGTTTCCCTGAGCTATCCATCTCACTCTCAGGAATGCTTTTGCAGATATTTAGGTCTTTCTCTGTATCACTGTAACAGCCTCCCTTTCCTCCTACAGACCCTGATCCTCCTCCACCACATGCTGGAGCATCCCAAATTATGGTGGCTAGAGCAGACCTGTGAGCAATAGCTCAGGCACCTACAAGAAACAAATATAAAAAAAAAACAAGTACGATCTGCTGGCCAACATCACAAAATTTCTCCATTGTGGAGTTTTCCACCTCTTCCCCTAAAGAAATTCTAATTTGTTTGCTATGGAAACTGTGTAATATTTAAAATAAATAAATAAATGAAATTCAAGTGAGCTTTAATCTTACTGGTTTTCCCCTGCTTCCAGTCTCTAATGTTTAAGGCCACACTTCACCTCACACTCAGTTACTGAAGTTTGTCCCCAGTGATTTCACTGAGTTCATAACCTACAACAGTAGACTGGATTCACTGCATCTATTTTCCTCACAGCTCACTATTCCCAAGCATAAGGCCTTACAGGTTGAGCAAGCTGATAACACATTCAAGGTGATGAAAAACAAAGACAACACAAAGTATGATATTTATAAGCAATTATATCTCCCCAAGGTAGTGATGGATTGATACTAGAGCTCAAATCAACTGCTCTATCCAACAACAAAACTGGGAATAGGCCATAAATAATATAGAGAGAGACATCCAGCTAAGTCTAACAAGAAAGAAAATGGATTATGTACAAAGAAAATATTTTGGAGGATCTCAGCAGAGGTGCAGGAAAAAAAAAACAACCCAAAACTTCACCTCAATGTTTCTTGGAAGGTACAATCACAGGAGGAAAGGAGCTGGACTGTGTTAATCAGTACAACACCAAGGGTTTTGGGTAATGGTTAAAAAGAGCCTGAAGCCACTCAAATCTCATCATTCTTGCTCCAAGCCAGGACAAACTGAGCAACTCCATCCCTGTCTGCTTAAACTTTTCCACAGCCATTAGCAGACATGGGTATGGGGCATTATTTTCTGTTTACCTTCACACTGGAATCTCACTCTGAAAAGCAGTGACACTCTTAATTCTTAGGCTAATGGAAACTTCAACTCCAAACCATCTTTGCCATGACCTTCTCCAGGAAGAGAAGCTCTCCTGTCTGCAAGCAAGGCTGGTGGCAAACACCCCACCCTCGCCCTGCAGCAGCAGCAGCTGGAGGGAGCTGCAGTGAGCAGAGGCTGAGGAGCTCCCAGCTCCCACCCCAAGGCATGGACACATGGTTTCACAGCTCCGTGGTGTGAGCTGAAAGCCTCTCTGTCAGCTCCAAAGCACTGCCCCTCTCCAGCCCTGAGCTCCAGGCTGTGAGCAGCTGCCATCAGGCCTGCCCTGCAGCTCCCACTCACTGCACCTTTGCCTGGGGCACTGCACAGGAGGCTCAGCTGCAGCCCAGTGCTGAGCCAGCAGCGCATCCCTGGCTCTTCAAACCTGAGCTCAGCACAGGATCACGTCTGGCAGTGCTGCCCAAAGCCAGGCCAGCCCCCACCTGAGCAGCCCCAGTCTGCTCCACCTGCCAGGGCTCCTTGGAGGTGGGAGTGGACTGGTGTCACCCTGAAATTACAGCCTTCTGATTGTATGGAGTATTGTATTTCCCTATTATTGATCCTTTTGATTGTTTATAATGTTGCTAGTTTCTTTGTTCATTTTTCTTTTTTTCTTTTCTTTTTGTTAAAGCAAAAAGGGTGAGATGTCGCCCTGAAAACTCAGCTTCTGAGCTTGCTGACATGGTTTTCTAAGGACTTTCCCAGGACAGTAACTGTAAACATAGATATGTGTACATTCTTTCTGTTACACGTCTTGTGATGGACATCTCTCATGGCCAGTGCAGTGAGAAAGTGTTATCCTGACCATCCAATCCCTGGCCATGGTCAGGAGCCTATAAATCCTGGGGGGAAAAATAAACTTTCTTTTCTTTTCACCACACCTCGACCTGTGCCCATGTGATCTATTCATCTTCAGCGGTAACAGACTGGGACATTTCCTGAGATCAGGAGGGTGAGGAGCTGCCATCCAGGTGACCGAAGTGTCACTTCAGGAACATGTCTGTCCTGAGGAAAGCACATTACTTATGCTGCTGTGCAACTGTGTCAGGTACAGCCATTGCCTTCCCCAAAGATACTCCTACAAATAAGAATTACCTTTTATAGACACTGCTGTGGTTCGTTAACTCAGCTGTCACCACATTCCAAGGTACCATTTGTACCTCCTGCAGTTCTTCCCCAAACACACCGAGTGTTTCTCCTCTCTTCTGCCTCCCACTGCTGCTCTGCAAAGGGCTTTAGTACTGGCATGGTAGGAAACCTGGATTCCAGTCACACATTCTGATCTCTATGCCATGAGCTGTTTCTGCAGTTTGCTTTTTGTTTTATTAACCCAGTGATTGTGTGCAGTCCTGGGAGCGGGGATGAGGACTCACACCTCGCTCATTACAAGTGTTCTTAACTTACTGAGTCGTTTGTTCCTGCAGGTCACTCTGCCTGCCCCTCCCAGCTGAACATGCACAGTTTCAGATGAAATCTCTGCTTGCTGTTCAAGGAGGAAAAACCAGGCTTTTTACAATCATGGCTATAAACAAGGATCCCTTTTATTACACCTGGCTGCACATCTCTATCAGTTACACCTACACAAACAGGAGGCAGCAGAGCTCCTCAGGAAATCCACATGGGGAAAAGGAGATTGCACAAGTGGATCCCAGAGCTGACCTCTGCCACTTTGTTACAGCTGTAGACACAAGAGCAAGAAAGATTTTTGTTTAATGCATTTTCTGTTGCTGTCTGGGTGGACAGGTTTGGAAATGAGAAGAACTCTTAATGCTGGCAAAACTAAGTAACTGAATGAAGGCCAAACCCCCACTCAACATTTGAAGGTGCAATGGCTGAAGGAGATCTATTCCTTAACAAAATTAATGTAATACAAATGAAAGTGTGGCCAGATGAGAAAAGGGCAGAGTGAAAAAACCATTAAAAGGCATGAAGTAAACAACCATAAACTCATAATAAATAGTATTTTGTAGATAGAAATACCTCTTGTGAGTAAAGGAGTTTAGGATTACAAAAATATCTGGATTCTATGGACCCAAGAACATGGAGCTCTGGGCAATGTGAACACAGCATATACATGTGTCTGTCTATTGTGCAATTCTGGAAGTGAAAATGGGTTTAACTCAGGAGTTTCTCCTCCTTGCTGCCCTCCTGCACTGGTAATAGGTGCAGTCTGTGTCTCCCTCCAAGAAGAGTCAGGGAGAGGAGTCCAGAAGCAGCAGCTTTGTACAGCAGGAGTGGGGTGATGCACACAATCCCAACAGGATTGCAGAGCTGGTAAAGCTGTTCTGGGCTGGTACCGCTGGGACTGTGCAGAACCCAGCCCCTGAGCTGGTGCCCTCCCAAAGCTCCTGGCAGCAATGCCAGCAGAGCAGCTGCCCCAGGTATCTGTCAGCTCCAAACAGTGGCTGCTGAGGGCAAATAAATCCCAGCAGCTTGTAATCAAACAAACAACAAACACGGAGGATGGAACAGAGACGAGTAACAGCCCACATCATTTTTCAAGCATAAATATTGTCCCACTAATGGAAAATAAGCTTTTATGGCTCCTGGAAAGATTAGAAGCTGTAAATACCATGTATCTTCAGGCAGGGTCTGAAACCTCCTCCTGTTGCCTAAACAATACACAGAAAACAGATGAAGTCATTGCTAAGGAGATGCCAGACTTGGAAGAGCACACTCCAAGAGGGACTGGCTGCCACAGCAGAGGGCAGAGGAAAAGCAACTTGATTTCTGCCCTGGGCTTGGAGCTGCTCATTCTTCATTCTTGGCTTGAATGAAAGGAATAAAGAGAATGTTTAATGAATTTACATTTGATATTGATGTGGAAGAAAAAAGAAGTAGGTAATTCTTAATTCCAAATCTGGCCTCCAAGCCTGAGATAAGCAGGAAGAAAAAGTAAATGCAATGTCAAAAAAGATCCGTGCCCTCAGGTAGGAAAATCCAACACACAGATACACATGGAGAGTCAGTCCCTACATGCTGGAGTCTGAGGCACAGAGAGTGTGCCCTTATCTCTGATACCTGGCTCTGACATCCAAGAAAACACTGAATTTCACATCACACCCTGAAAACAACTGTTAAAGTTAAATAGAAAAACTAAAAGTGTGAGTGTAAATGAGAGAGTTTTCTTAAGTCACTGGGTGAAAAAGTTAAAGTCTAAACTAGTTTAAACTAGGAGTTTAAAGTAGTTTAAGAAATAAGAGGCAAGATGGGGGAATTAGGGCTTTGTCTCTTGTCCTTCTTCATCTTCTAGAGGTTTTTGGGTGGTAGGTAGGTTTTAGGTGGTTGGATAAAGAATGTTGCAGTGCAGCACTCAGGTGTTGGGTCATTGGGTCACTAAGAAAAATAATTTAGTTGGCATCTGTTAATTGGGTAAATGGACATATAAGAAACCTTGAAGAAGATCTTTTCTGGCCATTTTGCACCTTTCTATCTTAGTGCATGTAGCTCCTTGTACCTTGTATATATGTAATGTAGATAAAAGAATAAACAACCGAGTCTGAACAGGAGAAAACTGCCTCCCTCTCATCAGTCTCAGTCCCAGGGGAAAAGAACCCAACCACGAATGTCCTGCCAAGACACACAAGAGTTCAGTGAGAGGCCCCCACAGAGAGTTTGAGTGGATCACGAATCCAGCAGGATCAGCACCAGCTGCAGAAGGGGAGGCACTGCTTCCCAGGCTCAGTGTGGCAGGGGAACAGGCACCACAGCTGCTGCAGGGGGAGCTGTGCAGCACCAGTGCAGCTCCTGGCCACAGGCACCGCTCCTGGGAGCTGCACTTCCACACTCTCCCCTTCTCCAAGGAACAACGGGAACACAACTCTGCCTAAAGAAACAGTGAAAATGATGGCCAGTGCAAAAATCCATGGGATTAGTTAAAGGCTTTAGACCTCTGCACCAGTGAAATGGGAATTGAAAATTACTGTTATTTACAGCAATTTTTTTAGATCAATACAACTTTCTATCAGTCCTGTGATTCTTTCTTTTTCTGCTCTACTATTTAGATACTCATTGTTGATCCCACATTGGTAGTTTTCTTATCTGGGTCATCCTTCTCTCCCCAAGTCCCCTGTGCTCTCACCAGCTCTACTAAATAAAGCCAAGCCATGATTTAGAAGGCTTTGCTCTGTGAGAGACCCAGTCATTTATTTCTGTTGCTCGCTCTTGCTGTATTGTGCAATCCAAGACCAAAATACAGCTACCAAACATTTTCTCAGCCCTTCATACAACAGAGAAGCAGATTCTTCCAAGCCCCTCAGTGACTACCAATTTAAATTCTGATGGCCATGTCCAAGACTCCCTGAACCTCAGTAAAACCAGGATCACTTGTGGTCTCTGAGGAAAAGCTGAGTGCTGTGGTAATTTCCCAAAGCACCTGAAGAGCCTGTGGTACGTGTGTAGCTCACCTCCAGTGGCACAGGAGTGCAGCAGGGCTTCCCCACCCACCTGCTGCTTCCCAGGACACGTCCCTGGCTCTCTGCTCCCTGGGGTCCATCCTCAGTTCTGTTCCTGAGCTCCCAGGCCTCTCCCAGAGCCAGCCATCTCCAGCCTGTGACAGCCAGCAGGACTGCACCACGACAAACACAGCGCTCTTCATCTGCAGCGCTGATCTGAGCACACAGAAACACAGCAGGGACCCTTCCATAACCACCCCCGAGTTCTCTTCCTCTCTGCTGGGATAAATGAAGCCACAGTCCAGCTGCTGGAACATGACAAGGACAAACAGGTGCATGTGTAAGCTCCCACACTCTCTTTTGTCTGCTGAATAAAGCTCGTTAGAGCAATCCAGGTGCTGAGAACTTGGCTGCATGGTCAAAGCTGAGCACTGCCAAACAACTGCCCCACAAGTATTTCTGGTCCCCAGTTCTAAAGAGCATAAAACCAGAAAGGAATTCCTGCTCCAGAATGCAGTCCCACATAGCAGAGCACTGCTTTATCATCCTGATAACATCACTTGTGGAACTGAGAAATCCTGATACCATTCAGAGGGAAAAATGCTGATATTACTTGAGCAGCTGCTGATAATAGTATTAGCTGTCATGGATGCTTCACAATTTGCAGCTGCCTGTTAAAATAGCATGGAAAAGAACACACAGCAGCAGTCAGGTGGGAACAGAGGAAGGCATGTCAGGAGAGAAGCTGTACCTGCAGCCTGGGAGGCAGAAAAACAGCTGAAACTCTGACTATGATTTGTTAAATCACAATTCTGACAAAACTCATCACAGCAACAACAGAACACAGGAAGCGAAGCATCAAAGGGCTATGTTTGGACTGGTCTGACTCTGAATATTTAAGTGTGCAGCAACCAAACACAGCAGGGTCTGGATGTTTACATGCACTGTTGACAGAGATGAAAACCAAAGAATTGTGGGATATTCCCACACTTACACTTGTGCACACACACAGATAACCTTTCCCTTCACTTCTAGATCTCAAAGTCCAAATCTCCTCTAAGACATTTGCAGTTCTCTTGCAACCCTGATGAAATGAAAATATGTAATTTCCTTCCAGTTGAGATCAGCTGCAGGAGGTACATATATTAAATAAACAAACAGAACACCATATACTTAAATACTTTTACCTATATATAAAAAAATAACATTATCAGTATCTCATTGTGATCTAAAGATGAAAAGCACTTTACAAAGCTCTTTGTTGTTGCTAAATTATTTAATCAGGGATTAAATCAGATTAAACTGATTTAAAAAAAAAATCAAGTCAAAAGTCTGTAGTGATGAAAAAAGAAAAGTGGCAAGAGAAGAAGTTGCTGTCCTGCAGCAGGTCTCAGCTGGGTATAAACATGACTCTGATGATGCATCTTAGCAAAGACTGTAAGAGAATTCCCAATATCCAAAGGTGTCCATCTGTGTGCACAAGTCAAAGTATGGCATGTCCTGGATTTTCATCTCTGTAAGTGCGTATAAACATACAAACACTTTATGTTTGGTACTAGTTTGTCCAAAAGAGATTAAGTTATAATCAAAGCAGTGGTTTGTACAAGATAGAGCACCTGGAGAGATCTGATTATGCCTTTTGTAGGCAGATGGCAGCCATGAAGATCAATAATTCCAGAGGAAATGATTTATAGCTGTAGGAACTGGTTCACCCAGTTTGCAATCTGCCAGTCACTTTTTGCTGTGGCACCAGAAACATCTCCCAGATTCCCTGTGATGTGTTTCCCCCAGCCCTACACAAACACCATTCCTACACAAACAACACCTCAGGTGTTCTGCTGTCTCAGCCAGGCATCCCCTGTGCCTGCCTCTCACCTCTTCTTGCTCTCATTATCTCCCAGATGTTTCTCCATCTCCTGCTTCCAGATCCAGCTCTTCAAAGGCCACTTTCATTTCCCTGGCTAAGGCCAGCAGACCTTACCAGTCATGGGCTTTAATCTGGATGCCTGTCATTTTAATCACTATGTTACATACCCACAGTTATTGTTTCAGTGACTGCAAAAAAGTCTCTGCTCTTTGCCTCATCAATCCTCCTTCTCCCATTTTTGTCATGAACAGAAATTATCTGGAGGTTTCAACCTCTGTAATACAGGAAACCAAACAAATGCCTCACAGACTGGGTTTCAGGAATTTCTGAATGCTGTCTGTGAGCAGCAGCAATTGGGCTCAGACCAAGTATCATTAAATTTTGGGCTCTGAATGCATAGTATGCTCTAGAAAAAGCAAGTCTTAAATGCCTGGAAGGAGAAAAAAGTGCCACAGGGACTAATGAAACAAAATAGGGGTGTTGAGCAGTGCAGGGCAAAAATAGAGAAATGCCTCTTAAGTCAATACTGTCTTCTAAAATCCTCTGGCTATGCTGTAACCTGAAACGTTCTCCTTGCTTTTAAAAGTGTATCTTCTCAGTTCTCCAATAACAACAAGCAAATAGATTGTCCTGAAAATCACTACTAATGTCTTTTCTTTTCTTTACAAGAAAGGAAATCACCTACAGCCACATCTACACCCAGACTGCTTCCTTATCCTTTCAGAGCGTGCCCTGCAGCAAGGCCTGCTCAGCAGCATAAACTCAGTGAATCCCAAAAGGTAAAGTTTATAGCTTTATGACTGCTGTACTATCATTTTTTAGGGTATTTCTTCCTGACTTAATGATGTCATTAAAAACAATTCCATTAAGGGCAGAAGTTTCCTTTTGGAATGTCCCAGCAGAGCACAGACACTCCTGAAGTGAGCAAGGCTGGAGTGGCAGGAGCCTGCGCTGGAGCACACAGCAGGATCTGCTCTCACCTGTTTAACAGCGGGTAGGAACGAGCAGAGAGCACTTTCCCCCAGCCTCAAGCAGGCAAGAACATTTCTGCATGCAGCAAATAAACTAACACCAAATGTATCCCTGCCATTTAAAAACACTAACTACTTGAGGACCATTAGGTACTCTGGCAGATGCATAAACATCTGAATTCAGAAAGTACAAGCTAGAGGTTGAAGGTGCCGACTACCCTCTGGACAAGGAGCTGTAAAGAATCTTAATTACATCATCACAAACCCAGATGAAAATACAATGGTGCACTTTACTTACCCATGGAAAAAACCATGGGTGGTAGCAAAAGAAAATGTAGGCACTGTGAAGAACTGACTTCAAAAGAATTTTTAGATTTTTCAACAGCTAACAAAGCAAACTGATTATCCAAAAATAAACATTGGAAAACCCAAACTCGGAGTTCAGAGAGCTCTTTTTCACGAGCTGCAGAGACAGAAAGACTGCCATGAAGCAGAGTCACAGCAGGAGAGCTCTGGTTCAGAGACACCAGGTCACGGTGCCAGCTGTTGGATATACCCAAAAAGCTGGAACTTAGATGTGCTCTATGATCAAGCTGCCTTGCTGCACTTTACACTTTTAATCTGCTTTTTCCCCTAATCCAAGTGACCACAGTCCCACTGATCATCTGAGAGGAGAAACTGCAAATCAAAGCAGATTAATTATTTTGTTTGCCACAGTTCTCACCATCAACCACCACATTTGCTTTGTGGTAAGAGAGTAACACACCTTGTGGAGCAACTCCCTACACGGAGAGCACCTGCAAGCAAAGATCCTGTACTGAGATTTCAGTACCAGCCAAGCAAACTGGGAGCTCTGGGAAAGCTGACACAGGCACAGTGCTGGGGGTGTGAACACAGCTTTTAAACACAGCTAAGCTAAGAGCTGTGTCAACAATGCAATCTTATCTCAAATTTTCTCATTCCCCTTCAATATCTCTTCAACCACAGGAAGTAAAAAAAACCTCATCCAGATCTCAAAAACCACAAAATTGTCCAAAAAAGTTGTGCTGTTTGGATTACCAGGGGGAAGGAGGGTATTTTTGAGGCTTGATTGCACACTGGTCGTGTCTCCAGGCGTTTAACCTTTAATCATGAAAGCCCAAACCATTTTCCCTTCAGTCAAGGCTGCTGAACTGCCAGACTGCAGCCACTGGGGACACCTCAGCAAGAACTGACAACAAAAAGCACCTTCCTGAGTGAATGAGAGCTCTGCCAGGCTCCTCTGCCCACAGGTCTCCAGAGGCAGTCGTGGGGAAGGAGACACTTGTACCCTTCGATGTAGGAGGGAAGCGGCCAAAGTGCTGGACAGCAGCAGGAGCAGGGAGGCCACGCTACAGCCAGAGCTCTCAGGCACCCACAGCTCTGCCAGGGAGCCTCAGCACAGCCCCCTGCCCTGCCCTGACCCCCAGGTTCTGGGTTCTGGCTCACAGACTGCTCCTGTCCCTGCCCCATTGGTTCCCTGCCCCACAGGGTTTGTCTGTGACCCCCTGGGTTCTGGGAGCTGGCTCACAGCACGCTCCCATCCCTGCCCCATTGGTTCCCTGCCCCACAGGGTTTGTCCATGACCCCCTGGCTTCTGGGAGCTGGCTCACAGACTGCTCCCATCCCTGCCCCATTGGTTCCCTGCCCCACAGGGTTTGGCCCTGACCCCCAGGTTCTGGGTTCTGGCTCACAGACTGCTCCCATCCCTGCCCAATTGGTTCCCTGCCCCACAGGGTTTGGCTCTGACCCCCTGGGTTCTGGGAGCTGGCTCACAGCAAGCTCCTGTCCCTGCCCCATTGGTTCCCTGCAGGGTTTGCCCCCAAACCCTCGGGTTCTGGCTCCTGTCCCTGCCCCATTGGTTCCCTGCCCCACAGGGTTTGGCTCAGCCCTGCAGTGACCCCACCCCACCCTCCCTATGGGCACCCCCAGCTGCTCTAGCAGCTCCACAACCCTCCCAGTGCTATTGTATTTAATAATATTTAATAATATTACTAGTTTAATTAATTAATTTAATTTAATTAATAGTATTTAATAGTGCTACTGTATTTAACTACCCAGAAGGGCACAACAAAAGGATCAATCTTCAAGAAAACCCCCAGAAAAATACAAGGTAATACCAAAGTCTGATTTCAAAACTCACCTGGGCTATCAGTGAACTGCCAACAATTTTGCTCCAAAAGATGTATTTGGCTAAAGGGATATTACATCATAGCAAAATTTCAGGGTGCCCACCTTGTGTTTTGCAAAGAAAAAACCGCCATTATGAAAGATTCTGTAACTATGATAAATGCTTTTTAAATTGGATGAAGTTTAGGAAGCATAACTTGGGAATAGGAGAAATTTTGGGGTTCAGCAATCAATTTTGTGGTAGTTAAACCACTGTACCTTATACCACTATTGTATCTGCATTTAACGAGTTCTCAAGTTTTGTCTTCAGAAAACAATGGCAATTTTTGCCAGACTGGCACAGTTCCCAAGGGAAATGGCACATTCATTACAGACTTAGAAGTAATTGGAATTAAGGGGTCTACTGAACCTAGAGAGGAACCAAACCAGGAGCATCAGAACCAAAATGCAGCCCCAATCCTGTAATGATAGGCTCAAATCTGGCAGTGGAAGACAGTAAAATTCACCTTTCAAAATTAGTTCATTCCACTAACAGAGTTGTATTTCAGAATTTCTCAGAAAACTGTCCTCACCCTGCCTTTTTTTTTTAAATGCACTTTCAGTGCTGCAAACTGAAACTAGTGGCATGATCTATACTGTAATTAAAACATTTTGTAGTAAAGAAAGAACAAAGTACTCATAAAAAATGTACATTTTATATTATATATGCACCTAGCACATCTGCTATGCCACTGGGACAGATGTTTATTAATATGGATATCTGATCATATTGCTAGACTGCTAATGGTTCAGCAATCCATCTTCTAAATACCACACCAGTTTCTGATAATGTGCAGAACCAATTATCAAAATATTTCCAAAAAAGTCCTGCTTAACTGCTATGGCCCATGAAAAGCACCATTAATTTGCAGTTTGCTTCCAACAACAGGGCACAATAGTTACAGCACATTCTGTTTTTAACAAGTATGTTGTGTGAAAGACTTAGAGACATTCCCTCTAATATGGCAACTTAAACAAAACTTCAAACTCTCAGGATTAGAAAATCTCCCCTCTTCTTGCCCTACAGATCATGTCCTTGCCTTGTAGTGAGAGAGTTTCATTAGACAATTAGTTCAGTTAATTATGGAAATGCTGAGCATCAGTTGTGCATCGCTGCTTTAAGTTTTCTCAAACTGTATAAATAATGGTTTATTAAATTAAAGATCATAATAGCCTTTTCTAATATGCCAGCACTTAACTACTGATGCCCACTACACATTTGTCCTCACCCTCACTGTGGACGAATTCTCTCACCAACTCTTCTCTGAATTTCTAAGCTCTTATGAAGGTACAGAGAAAGTTCACTTCATTGCAAGTTCACTAAAGAGGAAGAAGTACCTGGCTGTAAAATGCAAAGAGGAAAGTAGTTTCAGAATCAAAATCCCTACTTTGCATAATGACAAAGAACAGTCTTAGAGTGAAATGCATTTTCTTTGTACTTCATCAATTTGATATGTGCCTTGCTCACACTTTGGGAAAAGCAGTAAGTAAACAAATTCTCATTGATATGGTTGACTCAGAGCTACCACCAGCCCTGCAGTCCCACAGGGAAAGGGCTGCACTGTTCCCATCCTGCCACATCTGCCCCATTTTTCATTGTGGGTTCTCCTCATTGCTGCCCTTACATAAACACAGTGTAACACAGAGACCCTGTGAATGGAATTTCTCTTGTCAGCCCCAAGCACTCAAATATCATGAGTCAGGCTCCAAACCACCACTGAACTGGCATGAACACCAGGAGAATTGAAATGATACATCTGCAGTTCTTTGTATTTACTTTCTCTTTCCCAAGCCTTCAGGGGTCCCATTTTCAGGATTTGCTCAGCAACCGTGAAACTCAATTAAAAAATGCTGGGGGTAGGTGAGTTTCTCCTACAATAACATGTCCCCAGTGCCAAGACATGAAATAATACACATACAGAGATTCTCAGTAATGTTGTGAGTTAGAAGCCATGATGTATTATATGAGTCTCAAAAAAGTGCAGTTAAAACATGTCAGGTCTTCATTTCTGTCTGCTCATCAAACAGCATCAAGGAAAGCTCTCTTACAGCCACACAGTGCTGAGAGGTTAATGGGAATATGGCAGGAGAATACTGGCACTAAAAAAAAACCCAAAACAAAAAGAACCCAGGGCAAAGACCTGAGATAAATGGTTAACATGGGTGCTGTTTGCTAGAACAGCCTTTGGCAGGCAGTCCTGTTCAAAACTTACCTCACTTTGCTTTCCTCTCCATCACTTTAAGAATAAGGAATTTGCTGCAGAACACTGGGGTGAGAAAGGGATCTCCTTGCCCACAGTGATGCAAGAACTCACCTGCTGAAAGGCCTGGCTGAGAGATTGCAAACTGCAGCCAGAATTTGGGGCTTACAGAGATCATTCCTTACTGTTCTGGACTGCCTGCTGCAAGCTCAGCAAGACAGGCCATTCCTGATTACATTAATTAGGATTAATTAATTACTTGGAGGTTTGCTTACCAACAAAGAAGGCAGGAGACTTTTCTGAAGGGACAGTTTCTGCAGATGATTGTATTAACACAACTGACACAATTCAGCCAGGCAAGGTACCTGGCATCAGCATCAGTGTCTCTGACACTTTGCTTGTCAAGACAAAGCCTTTGAAAATACTTTTTCAAATATAAACATTTGGCACAGGCTCTCCAGTGAATAATTTCTTTTTTCTTGTATCACAGCAGGTAAAATTTCCTAGGATGGAAAAGGGGAAGAGAATATTTAAATTGAATAAAACATGCCCAAAAAATAATATGGTAGCTCTGAACAAAAACATAATTTCATCTGATTTTTCCATCAGTATTAAATCACTTTTTTTTTTTTTCCTAAGGCCTTAAATTATAGCAGCAACTTGTTTCTGGAAGCCTACAGGATTTAAAATTGAAGAGAACTTCTAAGTAACTTCTTAAGTTACTGCCTTGGCAAGGAATGCAGTACAACAGCTGCTTGTTCGCTGAAATCCTGACAAAATCTTGAGGGTTTCTGCTGCTGAGACAGCAAAGATGTGAAGAATGGCCCTGAGTAACTCAGTGAGGACCTCCCTTACAACAACCTCATCATCACTCCTCCTCCCACCCTCCTCCTGTTGGTCTGCCTCCTGTCAGCAGCCAGGGGAGTGCTTATCTGAGTGGTTCTCCCTTGGGAATGTGGGATGTGCATTCCCAACACCCACAAGGGGCTGATGCTCCAACAGCCAGCACTGGAGAGCTTTGCCATCCTGGGGCCTCTGGCCTGCCACGTCCTGGACAGCAGCTGCTCTGATGAGAATCTGATGGACGGGTCTGAAGTGCCCTTTGAGGAAAACAACTAAAAGGAAAACAGCACAGATAGTTTAAAAAGCTAGAGGAAATGAAAGAGAAGTAACTCATTGACTCTCTTATTATTCCAGACTGAACTGCTGGTCCCAAAAGCAAAGTTATGGCTTGTGCAGAGGAAAGCTGCAACCCTGTGTGGGCAACAGAACATCCCTGACATGGGCAAACTGCAATGATTGATCTGGACAGAACCTGCCCATCCATAGCCCTGAACACCTGGAAATGCAAACACGATGCAGGCACAAATGCAAAATTCAAGGCAATACTGACTGGATGCCCCTTCCAGCAGCAGCAGCAGCTCCCTTGGCAGCAGCTCCTTCCTGCCACATCCTGTGCTTCCCACAGCATGCCAAACCCTCGGTGTAACACAGCTCTGAGCTCTCCCAGTTCCTGCTAACAGATGTCCAGCATCTGCTGTCTGCAGCTCCTGCCTTCCTGCACAAGCACTGAGAACCCTTTAAAGAAATCACTTGTAGAATATTCATGTTATCATCATCTGCTACCTCTGACTGGCCCACTTGAAAAGCAGTATCAACACAGAGCAGGCAGCAATAATGAAGACATTCCAGAGAGAGAAACAGAATCATGGATATTCCAGTACAGAAACCTTGAAGCACTAAATTAACTGGGATCTATGATCTGTTTATAACTATTTAGCAAAAAAAGTTGCTTAAGAGCAGAGCATTACCATATGTCTAGCAATTACCACAGGCCCATAGGTACCAAAGAGGCTTCTCAGCCATTACCCACTGAATATGCTGCTCTGCATAGATGATTCGGCCAACAGGAAAAAGATGTTTAAACCAATGAACAAAATTGAAAATAAACCACTGCTTAACGCTAGAAGTAGGTCAAAGCTGTTAATGTAAATGGCCAAGTCTCCTAATTTTACACCCAGCTTTCACAGTTTGCCTTCAGCTCTAGGGAGAGACAGGCTCCCGTCAGGACAGCAACAGAGCTAGTGATCAAGGCATGCAGGTGGGAGTGGGAAGCTGATCTGAATGCTGAAAAGCAGGAGCTACATTTCTGTTTCCTCCTCCTGTGCCAGTGCACTGATCAGAAGCACAGTTTCTCCACAAGAGCACTCATTCCTGGGGCAGGCCTGCAGGGAGAAGTGTGCTCACAACACCTCTCCCCTCCTCCTTCCAGCCCTGCTTGTGTTTTACTTATTTTCCCTCTTGGTATATTGGGGACCTGTGGCCTTTCCATCGGCCTAGAGAAGACATCAGTGACAGTGTCAGCCACTTCTTTGAAGGGAGCAGTAGAGGTGCCTGTGCAGGGATGATGCCAATGGTCTGTGGCAGAACTACAGCAGGGATCTTTAAACTAGCTTTTCACTGGGTTTACCACGAGATGAAGTGACCCTGGTGACCTCTCCAGCTGCCTCCATTAGCTCTGGCCACACAGCAGTGCCTCTCCTTCCCTGTGCCAGCCCAGAGCTCCGCAGGCAGCGGCGTTCCGGGATCCCATAACCCCCCCCACCTCCCAGCAGCACGAGGGGCTCTCGTGTGGCCTGAACAGGGCAGGACTGAGACAGCTCTGAGAAAATCCTGTCAAACAACATCTCATGTTTAAACCTGCCATGCAGATCCCTCAACACTTCTGCCTCCAGCCATCCTCTTACCAGCTCAGGGCAGCCTCCCTCTGCCCAGCAGTCCTGTGCCTCAGCCTGCCAACAAGGCAGGAGGGTGGAGAGGTAAAACTCCTGCTAACCTTTATGGACAGCAGTCCTCCAGATAAGGCTCAGGTGCACTGAGAGATGCCAAATGCTGCTGCCAGCAGCAATAAGGAAAAGGAGAGTTCTGATTCCCAAAAGGAGGACAGAGTATCCCAAAAGTATCAAAACAGCAGGTGCCGAAGGTACTGAACTGAAAAACGTGGGTTAAAAAATGCCATATAGTTTTGGAAGAAGGAAGTGTGAAAAGCATTGGCAGGCTATGCAAACCATGAAAGGTCCTGGTTTAATTAAAAAAGGTTGGAACAGACTCCAGTTGTAATTTCAGCAGGAAACAGCAGCTCAGCACTGTTTCTGTTGTTCACTGTGCTCCCAAGGTGAGCATTTGCACAAAGTTTTTCTCAGAAGTATGCATACTCCAGGAAGAAAACTAAACTAAAACATTACTAAATAAAATTAATTGCATAGGAAATACAGTAAGAGTGCTTGCAATCCTGCAGCTTCTGGGAACAGTTACGTTTTATGAGATGGCAACTCCATTCTAGCCTGACTCTTGGCCATAAAGAAACCAAAGGTTCTTTCCTGTGGAAATTATTTCCTGTGGGTTGAGCACTCAGAGAGAAGCAAGTCAGACATTTGGTAGAGTGAAGAGAGGGATGAGAAATAATACAGGAAAAGTGATTTTGGAAAAACAAAAGCCTTAGCTCTCTGAAATAACCATGCTTTCATCTGCACAGGGTGACTACAGCAAGTGCAGTGGTTATCAGGCTAGGGAGGAGGGGAAAGCAGTAATAAAATCACCATTTAGGAATGACTGAAATAACATACTTCAGTAGAGGAAATTCCAACTGTACTTCTTCTGCCCAGCCTAGAATGTACTTCTGGCATCCCAGACAACCAAAGCCAGACACCCCATCTGGGGAGCCTGTAGCTGATTTGGATACAGCTGGGCACCACACCAACCTGGTTTTTGGGGTATGCTGTGCCTTCCCTTCCCCTACACCATGAGAGCAGACATGTCCCAAACACATAGAGACAAAACCTGGTCTTTCTCCAATGGTTATGAACTTATTGTACACGTGAATGTAGAAGAAAATAGTTTGTGTCATAAAATCTCTTTGCTTTGCAAAACGTTACTTAAGGCCTCGATTTTTCCCGTTTTATGTTCTGATAGAGAAACCTTGATATACAGAGTTGACAGCATTGCTAAGGGAAAAGAAGCAGGGGGAAGATGGCAGGGAGGTCCCTGTCCCTCATTCCCCTCTCTGGAGTGCCCACTTGCCTCCCCACCGAGATCAGAGTGGCAGTGCAGACACCAGCACCCCTTCACTGCAGTCATGCCATGCCAGCAGCCACAGGCACCCCCTGAGGATATCAGCAAATCCTTGTCACCAGCTCTGCAAAGCCTATTCAGCCTCCAAAGCAATTCCCACCGATCTGCTTCCTTTCTGTTTCACTATCTCTATTTCACTAGTCATTTTTATGTACCCCCATTAGGGGCTATTTGTATTACCAAGTTCACAAACTCTGCAGTGACAGCTCCAGGCTTCTGCTTCACCAGCCAGGTCAACAGTGCAGTAACTGCCATATATCCATTCTTCCACAATAAATTGTCCAGGGAAATGGGGGTGTACATCATACTCCGAATAGGACTGATCTCTTGTAAGCAAAACTTCCATTTGAATCGGTATTAAATTCACAGGGAAAAAAGGTAACTAATATTTTATGTCAAATTTCTGGTCCTAATTAATTCACTGCTGTGCCTACCCTTCCAATGAAGGGGCTGATAACTGCAAAAGTTTCTAGTCTTATTTCTTGGAAGCTCTCCAAAGGTTTAAGCTTCTAACTTCTGCTAATTAATTCAGGAGGAACCTGAACATATGGTGTTATAGCCAAAAATATATAGCATATACAAAATATAGCAAATAAATCCCATAAAAATAGGCCTATATTTTAAAGGGTAAAAAGCTGGGAGAGGTGCTTTGCCTTTTTAATGACTGCTTCTTTATTTTCCTAGGAGACATTGCCGGGTGCTCTCACCCAACAACAGCTTGAGCAAAACAAACATAAAAACAAGACTTGCGTCAAGACACTGAAGCTCAAAAGGCAGGTTCCATGCGGTGCCTTTGGAGAAGGCACACAACTGCCATTGTTATGACTTCCCTGAACAGTGTCACGAGGACAGAACTGCAGAATTCCATCTCAGCACCCATCAGCTCCATCCATTGTCCACACGGGCTCAGCTCCTGTTCTGAAGGCAGGGGCAGGGCTGAGACCCGGCTCTGCTGTGCCCAGGGCTCAGTGAGCCTCAGTGGTGCTGCCCAGGCTCCGGTGGGCTCCTGGCACAGCCCCCAGCCCCAGCCAGGCTGTGCCCTGCAGCCCTGCCCTGCCCTGGCTCCCAGGGACAGCTGCCCCAGCCCAGCCCTGCCCTGGCTCCCTGGAACAGCTGCCCCAGCCCAGCCCAGCCCTGCCCTGGCTCCCAGGGACGGCTGCCCCAGCCTGGCCCCCAGCCCAGCCCAGCCCTGCCCTGCCCCGGCTCCGTGTCCCTGCAGGTCCCCGGGCAGGCGCTGCCGGAGCTCACCCGCCCCGTGTGTGACGGTGCCCGGCACAGCGAGGCTCGAGCCCAGAGCTCTGAGCCCAGCTCTGCCCAGCCCTGGGACACACCGAGCACCCCCTGAGCTGCTGCAAGGCACCCTGGCTCCCGGCTGGGCCCGCTGCTGCTGCCACAGGCACTGCTGGCACTTGCTCTGCTGTGCCCAGAGATGTGCCACCACAGCCCCGCCCAGGAAATCTGGCCTGGAAGATGTCAAATCCCTGCCTCAATTCCTCTACATGCTCCTGATGCCTGAGAGCTCTGAAATCCCTCTGTCCTCTGACTACAGCAGACCCTAAAGACGAAAGGCAGAAGAAGATGGCTCTTTGTGGCACAAGGCAAACAGCTGGTCACTAACACAGGTTGAATTTGCTGCAATGTACACTTGAGTTGCAGCTGATTTGCTTCTGGTCCTGGCTACACAGATCTGTTTGTCTGCCTTATCTGTCATTCTGCTGTACTTTACTATGTCTCCATTCTATTCATTGTTTTTGACTATACATATGAAACATGGACCACAAGTCCTCATGATCCTCTTTGCCCAACCAACAAACATCTCAATCTCTTCACTTTTTCCCTCAACTTTCATGCTAAGGGCTGTAGTACTAGATACAAACAACTGTTCCACTGACTGTAACATTGCTAAGAATGCACTGAAATCTTACACAGGACTACAGGAAAAATAAAAAGCAAGCAACAGCTGTTTCCTGTGATTGTTTTGAAGATCCCCTGCCTCAGGTAAGTAGCAGTCCTGCCTAGAGACAGGGAGCCTGTGCCAGTCCTGCTTTGCCCTGTGTGTGACTAACACACCAGCACAAACCAAGGATTTCTACACAAGCAGCACCATTAACAGCCTTGCTGTTTAAAATGCAACACATTTTCTTGGACTTCAATTTATAAAATTCTTTTAGGATGTGGAGCATGTAATTGCTCTAATCAGAGGGATTAATCTTCACAGCTTCCATGACTACAAGGCATCTTGCAGCAAGAAATGATTCAGAAGTGGCTTCACACAGTCCAGCAGTAAGTCAACTAAATACATCACACAAGTAAACCACCACCAGAATTTTTAAGCTGAAAACTTTTACACAAGACTTTTAACCAGATGACTGGGAGAATTCTTTTTGTGAGAATGTGTCTGGATTTCTACCTGTAGATATGAAATTTAGGAGACATTTCCCATTCCAGCTGCAAATGCCTGTTTGTTTAAAATCAGTTAAAACATTATCTTAACTTTCATGTCCACATGAAAAAGACTCCATTCATTAAAAAGGTTCAATTCCTGATCCTGCTACCTGTATCAATATCTGGTTTTCTTGCAAGAAAGTAAGGATTATAAAAAATGGTTTGCAAGCATTGGCAATATAAGAAGTTGAAACTAGAAAAGTCAAATGTCAAGCTAAAATAACTTTTGTCATTGTCACTCTTCTATCAAAAGTCCGACTATAGCAATTAAGCTCAATAAAAGGACAGTGTTATGTTCACTTTCATTTCCTTTCCAAAGAAATGGAAGTTGCACAAATAAAGTACCTTTTTAAAAACAGTTTTTAAATGAAAGAACGAACTGTGAATGCCTCACCCTTGCAAGGAAAGAGGAAATAGATAAAATGTGAAATAATTACACATGCCTATCACATAGAAAGATATCCACGATGCAATTACGTCACTGAGAGAAGGAAAACATAATAACAGAACATCTTTCTGTCCTGACACTTGCTGAAGAGCTTTTATTTTCCCAGACACTCCAGAACAATTTCAGGGAGTGAGAAGTCTCTCCTGCCTGTAGCAGAGCTCGGAATGTCATGTGCAGCCTGCAGTCAGCAGCACACTCAGAGCTCAGAGAAAACGCGTGCTTTGGCTCTGACAGCGACGGCAGAGAACAGAAGCGCCTAAAACGGTCGTGGTTAGGGAACAACAAGTGACACCAAAGAACAGAAGCCTGCAAAACAAAGCTGCTGCACACAGGCCTGTGTATGTACCTGTCCTCCTCCTGCTGTGAGGCTGACAGGCAGCTCCAGTTCATCCTTTCCCTGCAGTGTGTGCACTCGAGCTGTGAGTCACAGCAGAAGCTGTTTCCTGAGCGCAGCTCCGCACACAGCTGCTGCAGGGGGATGAAGAAAGGCTGTGCTGGTTATTTTGGCCAGCAGTGTTCACTGGCCTGGCTGCCAAGGGCTGCCCGTGCTTTGCTGAGCTGCAGGGAGCAGCCATGGCAGGGGTGTGCCCTGATCCCCACACCCTCTGCAGCTGCACCACAGCCTGTGCACCGAGGGAATTCTGACCACTTAATCCCCATCAAAGGATCTAAATCACACTGAGCACTCCTGATCTACTGGGTTTGTTTAATAATACTGCTATGGATGGTAATTGTGCCTACTATGGGAAAGTAAATCCACTTAGCTTGCAAATTGGATATATAAATACTTGGAGTAACACTGTCACAGAGCCAAACTGTTACATTATTTTTGTTTCTTTAAATGTTTCTCTTTTGGTTCTAAGTCTTCAATCCATCAGGTGATTTTCCCTTTGGAATAAGGGTTGTATAAAATAAGTAATTTTTTTTAGAGACTTTACTGTCGAGATGAATATTTAGCACTTAATTATTAGAACTATATTGAGTAGCAACTGCCAAATCAGATTAAATACTTGCTGGTGTATGTATGTAAGAATCAGCTAAAATTATTTCTACTATAAAAGTGGCAGAAGCATCCACAGAAGTATCATATGAAATATCACATTCAGTGCAAGTACCATTAATGAAGACACAGCAGTGGTGTAAAGGAAATTCAGACTCAGTCACGAGTTTTTGAGATGGGCAGGAGGACACAGATACCGGATTTCTGCCTCCAAAATCCTGATTTATCAGTGCACACATTAGAAGCTCTGGAATGCTCAGGCAGAAGGAGCGGTATCAGCTGACTGTGCTCTGTGGTTTATCTCACCACCTCTCCAGGATCTGTCACACAGCCCGTGTTCACCTGAGAGCAGCGCTGGCAGGACAGGGGCATCTGCAAACCCCTGAGCAGCACTGCCAGCACTGCAGCTGATGCAAAACCTGCTTCACCCACCCTGCTGGAACAGGAAACCCTGCTGCCTCTGTTCCACGAGACAGGGATGATAGAACACGTGCAGGTATGCACACAGCTGAACTGAACCACTCAGGAAACAATCCACCTTAAAGAATGTCTTCACCTAAGGAACACAAGTAGAAGCTGCTCTTAACACAGAACCCAAAGGAGAGGTTCACCTTCTTTGCCCAAGATCATTGTCTCCAACATAACTGTCCTTTCTGGTAGCTCAAAACTTTCATAACCTCCAATCTTCAATTGATTTTTGATGAAATCATTTAAAGCAGAAGTTGTTTGTTCTCATATACAGCTTATGACGCAGACACTGAGTAGCTGTGGGGTCTCAAAAGCATCCCAGACTGTTTAATGGACCAGAGCCCTGGGAAAGCAGGGAGGAAGGGACAGGGGAAATTCCTACAAGTATCTCAAACTGAACTGTGACTGCAGTGACACCCACTTCAGGGCTTAGGAATCCAGCTACCATGACCTTCAGTGGCACTGGCAAACCAGGGTGGTGACGGGGACCAGGCTGAGCAGCAGAGCTGGGACATGGGATTTCCACAGGGCTGAGAGGAGCTGACACAAATCTGAGGGCTGGAAGGGCCAGAAAAAGGCAAGGAAGACAGCAGATTTCAGGGTGCAGTGAAAAAGCTCCAGAGAATTTCAAAAGCATCTGGCTGCTGGATGGGAGATAGGAGAATCACGGGTAACCCTGAAATGGGAAAGGGCACAAAAGGAAAAGCAAATCCAACAGCGAGTTTTGGTGAGGAGTTTGATGGATGAACTCAACTAGGCATAGAAGCCTCATGTGTCCCCTCTGTCATCCGTGTGTCTCACGCTCTCTTCGAGTGCAGTAAGTGCAGAACTGCCACCCTGGTTTGCTCTCCCAAGCAAAGAGCAGAAGCCCAGATGAATTAAGGCTGAGGACTGTGGCTAGTGCCAGGTGAGGAGCCCTGCTCGACAAGGCAGCTGCACTTGGTGCTAACCAGCAGTACTACAGAGAGAAAAGTTCAGCCAAGCTGCAATCCTTGAAGTTCTAGAGAATTACATTTAGTCCTACTACAGGATACAGGGGGACAGCCTTTGGAGGATGACTTTGCTAGATTTATTTTTTCCTAGTCTTGTTAATTTGTTTTGATATTTTCACTATATTTCTCATATTAACTCCAATATTGATGCCATTTTAGAAACAAATGTCAAGAAGCAAGAACAAATACGAGATGCTTTCAACAGTTTGTTGAGAGCTGCACCCTTGTTTAAAGGAAGAGTCCATATGGCCCCATTTGGAATCTAACAACCTACAGAGTGGTTAAGAGGTAAAAGCCCAGCGATTCTCATTTACTGTTTACACCACAGAAAAGTGAAGGGGATTGTCCCAGAGACTTGAACAGGCACAAACTGCAGCAGCACCAGAATTCCAGCTGCTCACTGAGTTGAACCCATGGGCTGCATGCTGGCAGGACAGGCTGGGGAACAGCCCAGCCAGGTCCATTACCAGCACTGGTCTCCCTGTGCTGCATCTACCAAAGCCCTGGGACACAGCAGCAAGCTCAGCCTGCTGTCCCAACCTTACCTGAGCCCTGGTGCAACCTTTCCTATCATCACAGTGCTGTGAAAATCCTGCACAGAGACATCCTGCAGGTCTCTGAAGGAACTTTTCCTCCTGCTCAGGGCTCAACCAGTAAAACTACTCAAAAACTTCACAGCAGAGCTCCCTTTATGCTTAAACCATTGACCTTTCCTTGCTCCTTTCTCAACAGGAATTCTAAGTTCCACTGTTGTGATCCAAAGCACTGCTTGAATTAGATACACATTCCCTTACATGAGCAAAATGCTCTATGCATTTTTGCACTATGTTTATTGGCAAATACCTTTTTAATTGTAGGTCTGCTTTGGCAATGGAAAACAAAAACCCTGCTCCACTTATTACATGTAAAGCTTAGGGAGGAACAGAACAAACCAAATGCAACCCTGGGATTTTTCTTGTACATTTTTAGCCAGTCGGGAGCAAAATGAGAATATTTCCACTAAAATATTATTAAAACTCTTATAGCAGGTCAGGCCATTTCTTGCTATTTACTTCTACAGAAGACAGAGCAAAAAACCCCAAACTTTGAAAATCACTCACTGAGATTAAATACCAATGAATCCAAGGTAATACCATATGAAGAACAACAGCAATCAGCTTATGTAACGAACCACTCAAATACAGAAATTTACTGTTTGTCTGAGTAGCTTCTGATGTAACAAACACAAAATGTCAGGATCTTTTATTTCTTCCATGCTCAAGAACTTGGGAGATACAGTGGCTAGCTCAGACCCTGAAGTGAGCTGGTGCTTGCTGTGGGTTCTGCAATATTCATGCCCTGGGTGTCCAGAGGAGGGCAAAGGAGCTGGGGAAGGGTCTGGAGGGGCTGAGAGAGTTGGGAAAGGGGCTGAGCCTGGAGCAAAGGAGGCTCAGGGGGCCCTTGTGGCTCTGCACAACTCCCTGACAGGAGGGGACAGCTGGGGGATTGAGCCTCTGAGACTCTGCTCCCAGGGGACAAGTGACAGGATGAGGGAATGGCTTCCACTTGCACCAAAGGGAGATTTGTGTTAGATATTAAGGGAAATTTCTCCACTGAAAGGGTAGTCCAGCATTGGAACAGGCTGCCCAGAGAACTGATGGAATCACCATCCCTGCAAGGTTCAAAAACACATGGATGGTTTAGCAATGAACATGGTGCTGCTGGGTTAATGGATGGACTCAGTGACCTTAAGGATGTTCTCCAACCTAAGCAGTTCTATGATCTGTTCCCAGATTTCCACAGAGCAGGAGGTGAAGAGCCAGCTGTGCTTCTCAGCACGTACAACTGCACCTTGGACAAGCAACCAGAGGAAAAGCCACAAGAGTTCACCCATTACTCAGACAAATACAAGTCTTCCTTTCACCAGAATTCATCTGGCATCATTAAAGAAGCAACAAAACTTAAGGAGATATTTAAAAACAGCTTTATAATGGATCTCAGACTTCTCCATGCTGGTCTTTATCCCCTCTCACCTGCAGGTGGGTTTGCAGAGTGCCAGTGTGATAAAATGCAGCAGGAAGAGCCTGCAGCAGAGCCCAGCTCTGTCCCAGCTGGTGCAGCTCACCGACACCCACAGAGATACAGAAGTTGTGTTTTGTACCCTGCACCAAAGGACTGACCTTATGAGGCACTAAGTGTCCTGCAAGAGGGGCTGTGTGCTAAGGCTTCACTCATCAGCAACTATTTTACTGCTAACTAACCCAGGGAAGGAAGGACAGACAGCATCACCAACACCTTCCTTTGTTATCATCAATTTGATGAGATTTACACAATATTTAATTCAGAGCACGGCAGAAAAAAACTCCTGCACTTAAACTTGTTTCCTGTTTTAAGAACATCACCAAGCTCATACTGGCTGCAGAAAGAAATAGCAGCTTTGAGAGCTATCTGCTGTGGTACTCTGCATTCTTTAAACCACATCCAGCAGCACCAGAGCTGTGATGGAAGCAGCAGCAATAATGGGGTATGAAATATGTATGAGTCTGGATGTGTACTGTCACACGTGGGCTCTGTACAGCGTGTTTTATGCTTGACAGCGTGCTCTGATACAAGCAGAAAGAACAACAGATGAGACAAATCTACAGCTTAAAATCGAGATTATTTTGTTACTTTTTCCCTTTCACCGAGAGCAGAAATAGAGTGCTAAAACATGTGCAAAAAGCTTACCAAGAAATTAATAAGAGAGGACAAAGGCACAGAACTGGGGATAAGTATAGTTCAAAACATGAAATCCCCCAACACTTCAGTGCTCCTACCTGATGTGTTGCATTAGCTGAGCCACTCAACTTTGCAGAGACGCTGTGAGCTGACATTAAAACCTCTCTATTTGCTGCTGTAGCAGTGTGACAATGGCCTCCAGCATTCCTAAGTGTCCAAGAAGCCTTTTTTATGTACTTACCTCGTGAAGTCAGTCATCTCCATCATAATCACACACATCCTCTTGGCCAGAACGATTATGTCATTGCTGGTATCATCCCAGATTTCAATCTCAGCATCAAGCTTACTCTTGACTTTCTTAAAGTCAGCCACTTGCTCAGCTATCTTTTCCTTTTCAGCTTCAGGCAGCTGAGTCATCTTGGCCTAAAACAGAATAATTTGATTTATAAAACATCTATGTCAGAGTTATTTTGTTTTTTTTAAACAAAACCACCACTGCACATTAATAAACACTGTTTAAACACACTATGGCCTGAGCCAACTGTTTGAGTTTGAGCACTTCTAAATTTCAAAATCTGTTTGTTGTCACTGGGTTGGGCCAAATAAAGAATCTCAGTGCAATGGGGATAGTGCTGCTCCTGAAACCATTAATTTTAACACAGTGAGAGAAAGGAGATGAAATTCTTCCAAAGAGCCTTTATGAAATATGACTGATACATTTTCCTATTTCTTAGGGCTAACGAGCCTATATAGATTTAAGTATGATACATGTAAAAGTTACAGAATGCAGTATTGATTCAGGTATGGAATAATCAATGAAAAGGGTTAATTGTCCTGAAACACACAGGTATGCTCACTGGCTCTTCTGAGAAGGTTCTACATTCTCATTTTAGGAGCTGGGAAAGATTTAATTGTTCACACATGCATCTTCTGTGTTTGCAGAAGACGAATAGATGAATGTGTCAGAAATCAGGATGTCAGTAAGATTACCAGAAGCTCCTGAAAATGTAGCATGGTGAGAGCCATGTTTTTGCTTCATGCTCTTCATGAGCCCCCAGCCTGCTGCAGTCATGGCTCAGACACCCCTGTGGGGTCAGAACAGCCAGGGCTGGGACCCTGCCCCTGGCCCTTCATCACAGCTCCTACCCCGGGAGACAGGGGCTGCTCCTCATGGCTCTCTTACCACCAGCGACTCACAACTACACACAGCAATTATCAACACACTGCCATTACTCTGTAATTACACAACAAATATTTTGTCACTTATTCTTGTTTAGAAAACACCTATCACCAATAAAATGGAAAGTTAAGGCCATGGCTGAATAGTTTATAGTTAATATGGGTAATCAGTTCTATACATAATGTGGATGTTTGTCAAGCCGTGCCTTTTCAGTGATTTTATTTACTCTGGAATCACTGTCACAGGGTTAGCTTCCTCACTTACACAAATTACTGAAAATGACAGGTCTCCCAGCACATACCTGTAATTGCACTCACAGAATCCCACAATACAGAATGGTTAAGGGTGGAAGGAGCTGTCTTACAGTGGTCAGAATTACCCTACAGTCACAGAATTACAAAGCCCAGCTATCTGGAGGCTACTTCTCCCATGCTGTCAAAAAACCCCAAAATGAGCTACAGAGGGAAGAGAACTTTTATGATCTCATACATGTTTGCTGATGGGTGGATGTCTGTGGTATTTCCTAGCCCCCAGCTTCAACACTGCTTGCAGTTCAAGATCACAGGCCTGGATCTTGAAACCACAAGAAAGATGACATTTTAATGAGGGAACTGTGACATAGAGCATCCTGCTGCCTGCCAACAATAATGAGCTTCAGGTGGAATGAGACATTATCCATTGGAACAAAGGGCAAAAGGAAATTGTAATTCTGACCTCTTTTCTCTCCTTTCCCTCATACTGCTTTAAAACTATGTCTGACAAAATAAAGCAATTGTATGCAGAGCTTTTTAAGTACAGATTTAATTTTGTATTGAAATAGGCAATATAACACTAATTGTGAAATAAAGATCTAAACTGAATGACTATTACATCAGTGCAGGTTTATTTTGTCCAGCAGGAGAACATTATTTTTTCACTACTTCTAAGACAAAATGTTATCATTGCAGTAGCAGATAACAGTTAGGACTAGGTGAGAGGAGAAGTTATAGCTGTGGTATTTCCTTCCTCCTATTAAAAAAAAATAAAAATAAATGTATAGATTTTTTTCTTAAATGTCCCTGACTTAACTTTTCTGAAGGCTGTTTGCCCCTGGTAGCTCCAACACTGGAGTTTGTGTTATTTGAATTGTCCCATTTGCAACCTGAGCCTGCTGTTTCCTTTCATTACCTTCCACGTTTCAGTCAGCTCTCCATCAAAGAAACAGAACTTTCAAGGCCATGTAAGGACACATGGGGGGAAGTGGTGAAGATTTTGACTCCTCTCTCCCTGGTACATTGCTGGCCAATGACATCCCAACCCTAAGAACTGGCCTTTTGCCTACCTCTGTCTCCAGCTGCTCTCCAAGGATTTGACCTTCCCATAAACTTTGATTATGCTCTTGACACCTCAGACTGACATACATTTTTTCTTTCCTGACCCCTAAAACCAAACACCTGGCCAAATCCACACCAGCACCGTTCTTACCACTTACAGGGACCAGGAAGCCAAGAAAGGCTACAGAAAGCAGCACAATACATTCAAGCAACATCAAAGAATCCCTCTTGAAAATTATTTAACACTGCCAGCTTTGTAGGCTCCAATGTCATGTAACTATAGAGAAGAAAAGAGGAAAATACTGTTTTTCTGCAATTTGGTAGGTTACAAGGAAACAAACCCCCATTTCCCAGATGAGCACATGAAAAACTTCTCAGAGCTTTTATAAGCAAGAACACAAGATAACCTGCTCGTCACATACTGCAGTTATAAGGTAATGGCAGGGATCCCAGAAGAATGGATTCACATTCCTACTTTGTCTTGAGAGCTGAGGTTTTCATTCCACCAGAGCCTCAGCAGCCACAAGAAGCCCTCTGGTCTGTTCCTGCTCTCCTGCTGCAGTCAGCTGAATATTTGGTGGGAAAGAACAGGACCCCTGCAGATCACTCCAATCTATTTCAATCACGCTGCTTCACAACAGCTCCCATCGTGACCCTTACCTGGCTTTTTTTACAACAAACTTTGCACACCACTGTTGTAAAACACACATGTGAGCTGGGCCCTGAGCAGCCTGAGCTGGTGAGGGGCATCCCTGCCATGGAATTAAATGATCTTTGAGGTTCCTCCCAAGCCAAATCATTCCCTGAGCCCAATTCTATTTGAGTGCCGGTATGTTCATATGTGAAATCACAGAGGCACCTCTGAGTCAAAAGGGATTCTGTTAAAATGAGTAAGACATGCCCACTCCCTTTGGCTACAACTTTTCCAGCTGAGGGAACAGCTCTGTGAGTTTGGATACAGAGGTGACAGGGATGATGCTGGATGTTCAGCATTCACAGCCAGGTGAATCCACACCCCCAGAGATGAACTGGGTGGGTGTGGGATGCTGACAGTGGGGAGAAGCTGTGTTTCTTTACTACCTGCTGTCACCAGCTGCCTGCTCCCAGTTTTGAGAATTGCAGCAAGCCTGCTGAAGTGCAGCATTCCTCAAACAAGCTCAGAGTGCCTCATTTGTTCTGCCATGACAGCTCTGCTGCATTTTTGGATACAATATAATTGGATAAACCGGATTAAGAGGTAAAACTATTGGGAGATAGTAAACAAAGTATTTAATGCCATTTTTCATCAGTCTTCACTAAGAAGGTTGGCTTAGATGATGCAACTATGGGATATTAATGTAATTTCTCTCTGTCCTGGGGACATAGGCCTATAGATAAAACAGCATCATGCCCTAGGTCTGGGCTTTGCCATCATGTCATCCTTAAAAACAACCTGGAGAGGTAAGGGCTGGGTGTGATGTCCAGTGGTGATGTGATACTGGTTAGCAAACTGCTTGTAGAGCACTTAGCAAGAGCACAGAGCAAGGCAGGGGAGCCATCAGGAGAAGCTGTGGTGTTCACTGTCAGTGTTTGCCCAGAGCACACACCACACACAGGAAGGGGCTGGTTTACAACTCCAAGTGACCTTGGGAACTGTCACAGGGTGTGACACTGCAGCTGAGACAGGGCTCACCCCTGAGAAGAGTCACCAGCACACAGAGCTGACACAGAACCAGCCATGGGCAGCTGTGTGCGTGGCCATTTGGGGCTGGTAAGAAAAGCAAACCTCATACAAAGCTCCTTCTGCACTATGCACACAGCAGGAAATCGTGCAAACCTCACCCTTGAGCTTCTGAGAGCACAGGTGGCCTCACACATTTTGCAATATAAAGTATCTGGACACAACATTCAAGAATTCATTAAGCAGCTGCAGAGCACCCAGAGGAGAGAGAGACTAAAAGGACATAAAGGAAATGCTACCTTGAAGAGTAAATAAAAATTACTGGAGTTATTCAACGTGAAGCCTCCAGAAGAGACAGGCCATAGAAAAAGGATGTACATTAAAAATCCCCAAACATACAGAAAGGAACCTCACACTCTCTGTGTCCATTGCAGATGAGTGCTAACATGTTAATTGCAACACTTGAGGTGTAAGGACAAAACTTTCCAACAATCCATCCATTCCAGTAATGAGCTAAATAGAGAGAGTGATGCAATTGTTCATGTGTGGGTGTCAAGAAGAAGAAATATATTGTTTCTGTCCTGGCCAAATGGATGGATAAGTCAAGTTCTTGAGGTTCTTTCCAGCTCTACTTCATAGAAGTACACAATATACTGCTACCTTTAGTATTTCAGTAATTGAATCTCTCCCCTTTATGGAAATTTGGTTTGAAATTGGCAAGAAAATTAAATGCTTTTGTCTATCAAAAAATATTTTCAGTCCATCATGACTCCTGACAGGGAACCTTTTGCTATGTATTAAGTGTCAAAATTACTATTCATAAAACCTACTCAAAATTACAGTAGTTATTTTCACTAAGCTTGAATTCTTATCAGTATTTCATGCTTGTGTAGAGCTTTGATAAAAATTAAACTAAAAAAATATTCTGAAATTGGCTTTTTTATTAACAAAACAGCACGTGCTTCCTGTTAATGAACATCAGCATTTTATTTAGTGTAGGAATTCAAATGTACAGTATTTGCTACCTGAATAAAAATTGGTAACTAATCTGATGGCAACCCTAACTTCCCTTCTAACTACTTTTTATGCAAGTATCAACAGTTTTCCTTGCTCTTTGCTATTTTATCCGGGCTCTCAAGAGTTTAGTAGATTTGCAGAGCTATATAACTAACTGCTGTATTTAAAAATGAGATACAAATAAAACAATGAAATAACAGCCTAGATTTTCTCATTCATAGAACACACTGAAACAACTTTTTATCTGCCCAAATTGTTGCACAAACACACTGTGCAACAAAACTGTGTAAAAAATTATCATAAGCTCAGACATTTTTGTCCATGCATTCACAAAACTGTCTGCAGAACTCAGAGAAAAAAAATGTGTGTGTGGCTGCCTGAGAGAGTTCTGCTCTTGCCATTTCTACATGGATTAAGTTGTGAGGTAAAATATTTTGCCTTTTCCTCAATATGTTCCCCTTAACCTGCAGCAGCAACTTAGAAATTAAGCAAGCTGTTCTCATCACTAATTTACCAACTTCAAACACTTGTAATAATTTTCACTGATCATTAACAGGCACATTGTCTTCTAGGCTGAAAATGAACTGGGTAAAATCTTACTCAGGCTTCTCTTCAAGACAGAACCCCCCAAGAGGAAGCCACCACCTCCCTCAGGGATTACTCTGATCATGAAGACATCAATTAGTCTGTGATAAGCTTCCACAAACTGCACACCTGCACCAGAGGAGAGCTAGCCTTCAGCTGGGGAAAACTGCACTAGCCCTTGGATCCACGAGCAGTGCCTGTTTTGTAGCAGCTAAGGGTTTGATCCTAAGGAACCTCTTCTTCAAGGATGTAAAATCACCCTACAAATAAGCAGCAGTATTTTTATGCAGTTTAAATACCCAGAGATCTCACAGCACATTGCCCAAGCTGACCTGGATCCCCCAGCCTGGGATGGTGCCACAGGCACTATCGTATTCATCTCAGAAACAGGAGATTATCTGAGGGAAAAGATCAAGGAAGAAACATTTTCAAGTTGAGTCAGGAAGATAAACATGGGGTCAAGTCTCAGTCCTGCTATCTCACCACCACTAACCTCTACTCTCTCTCTTTATGGAGATAAGAGTCTGAAGGTGTGATTAATAATACATAACTTCTTCATACATAAGGGGAACAGGATTTGCTAGTTAAGATGTAGCCTTTGTTACAAGTGGCATACTCACATCACATCTGGTTTTATAAGTTGTGATAAAAACAGAAAGAAAAAAGGCACCAGCTCCCTGTTGGAGCAGTGAGAGATGTGACATCGAAGAAATTACAACACTCTTGACAAAGCAAGAGGAATCAAGAGTGCTCCTATGCAGAATGAATACAGAGCCAGATATGTATAAATAAAACTGAATTATTACAGCTGAAATGCCCAAGAGAAAGAGCTCAAGGAGGAGAGAAGGCTGCTCTGCAATCTTGCCAAAGCACTTCTGTCAACACTGCACACAGCAGCCTCCCAACAGGACCCAAACTGCACCACACAAAACCACACACTGCCTAAACCTTAACCTCTGTCTTCCCTACACAGATCCCTCAGACTGCCAAACAGCTTCTGGGTACAAATCTTCAACTATCAGTATAAAACAGAGTTCCAAACAAGGAGGCCTTAAATCACTGCTCTTGTTTGCTGCTGCAGCAGCAAATGGATTTTAGGACCTCAGAAGATGCCTTAAGATGTTTAAGACATCCTTTTTAAAAAAGTGCGTGCAGGTGTCTGTCAATATGATACTTTAGGCTGAGTGCATACATGTGTAATTTAGTCAAAGCTGTAATTTTCTGTTGTTCCTGGGAGGTAATGTGCCATTTATGGCCCCAATAACAGGAGCTGAAATCTAGGAAAATTGTTCCTGAACAATTAGGCTTTAAGCCATGACCTCTATCTAGATGCCACAAAAAGGAACATTTACAGTAACTGTATTATTTTAGGGAGAAATGGAACAAAGCTAGAAATGTCCATACTATAACGCTGTGGCTGTATTAACCACAGTCTGTGTGTAACAGCCCCTTCCACCTCACGAGGAGAAGCACACCCAGAGACACCTCCCCACAGCACCAACCTGTGCCTCTGACTGCTGACAGCAGCTAGCTCCCTACCTGCCACTGTCTTCAGCATCAGCTTGCTTTGGGTCCCCTCAAGTATGCAGTACTCAGTTTTCTTTTCAAAGAAAAGCATTCCCTTTAAGGAAGTACTCTGATTTAGCAAACATCTGCTTTAGACTAACACTGTGATGAAGTCTCAGTTTCAATACTGGATTTAGAGCTAGTAACAATTCCACAACAGTCAAAGGCTGTTACCATACAAAAGTATTGGAAAAAGCTGCTGTAGGAAAGCAAAATGAAATTTTGGTGGTGGTGGAGATCCCTGCAATAAAAAAAAATATTGCAAACTCACTTTAATTGACACTTATTAGAGGAGAAGTATATCACACATGAAACCATGATCTTTGAAAGCTGTAGTGGATCATTTCTTACTCCATTTTGATATCAAGAATCTACAAACTCAGGAGCACTGGTGCCTGTGGCAGCATTTGGCCACAGACAGGCCCTGCCCTGGGTCCCACTCACCCGGTCTGTCTTGCCCTCCGTCTGCACGCTGGTACGGCTGCGCGCATCCTGCTCGTCCTCCAGGTCAGACACATCCTCCAGCTCCTCGGCTGTCTGTGGGAGAGGCAGCACAGGGTTAGTGTGTGGCACACTGGGGAAGGAACCTGGCTGCTCACAGGGTTATTGGCACACTGGGGAAGGAACCTGGCTGCTCACAGGGTTATTGCCTGGCACACCAGGGAAGGAACCTGGCTGCTCACAGGGTTAGTGTGTGGCACACCAGGGAAGGAACCTGGCTGCTCACAGGGTTAGTGCCTGGCACACTGGGGAAGGAACCTGGCTGCTCACAGGGTTATTGCCTGGCACACCAGGGAAGGAACCTGGCTGCTCACAGGGTTAGTGTGTGGCACACTGGGGAAGGAACCTGGCTGCTCACAGGGTTATTGCCTGGCACACCAGGGAAGGAACCTGGCTGCTCACAGGGTTAGTGTGTGGCACACCAGGGAAGGAACCTGGCTGCTCACAGGGTTATTGCCTGGCACACTGGGGAAGGAACCTGGCTGCTCACAGGGTTATTGCCTGGCACACTGGGGAAGGAACCTGGCTGCTCACAGGGTTATTGGCACACTGGGGAAGGAACCTGGCTGCTCACAGGGTTAGTGTGTGGCACACTGGGGAAGGAACCTGGCTGCTCACAGGGTTATTGCCTGGCACACTGGGGAAGGAACCTGGCTGCTCACAGGGTTAGTGTGTGGCACACCAGGGAAGGAACCTGGCTGCTCACAGGGTTAGTGTGTGGCACACTGGGGAAGGAACCTGGCTGCTCACAGGGTTAGTGTGTGGCACACTGGGGAAGGAACCTGGCTGCTCACAGGGTTAGTGTGTGGCACACTGGGGAAGGAACCTGGCTGCTCACAGGGTTATTGCCTGGCACACCAGGGAAGGAACCTGGCTGCTCACAGGGTTAGTGCCTGGCACACTGGGGAAGGAACCTGGCTGCTCACAGGGTTAGTGTGTGGCACACTGGGGAAGGAACCTGGCTGCTCACAGGGTTAGTGCCTGGCACACTGGGGAAGGAACCTGGCTGCTCACAGGGTTATTGCCTGGCACACCAGGGAAGGAACCTGGCTGCTCACAGGGTTAGTGTGTGGCACACTGGGGAAGGAACCTGGCTGCTCACAGGGTTAGTGTGTGGCACACTGGGGAAGGAACCTGGCTGCTCACAGGGTTAGTGTGTGGCACACTGGGGAAGGAACCTGGCTGCTCACAGGGTTAGTGTGTGGCACACTGGGGAAGGAACCTGGCTGCTCACAGGGTTATTGGCACACTGGGGAAGGAACCTGGCTGCTCACAGGGTTATTGCCTGGCACACTGGGGAAGGAACCTGGCTGCTCACAGGGTTATTGCCTGGCACACTGGGGAAGGAACCTGGCTGCTCACAGGGTTAGTGCCTGGCACACTGGGGAAGGAACCTGGCTGCTCGTGTCAAACACACCCATTTGCTCCAAGGTAAGGTGTGACCAACACCAGCCTCACTAAACTGTTTAAACTGCTGCTACCAGAGGTGTCTAACAAGAAACCTTTACATGACAAGAATGGACTGTGAATGCCTCACTTACCAGCTCCATTAAGCACTACTGAGTTCCTGCACTGCCAGAAAAAATAACTCTCCTTAATTTGCTATTTTTATACATGGCATTATTTCATATGCCACGGGCTGCTCCTTCTAGTCACATCAACTGCCAGTTGATTCTGTGATTCTGTTTCATTTACTACAAGAAATTTTCTATACAATCTAGGTCTTCAGATTTATTTACTGCTTCTCTTTTACCAAAGTATTCTTAAAATAAAAAGGGTTTCATGCAGAGGTTCTGAATTTTATCCTAAATAGCAGCAAAAACCCACAATGAACATGACTTTATAAAGGACACTAAATAAAACATTAAAAGCAAGCTTCTTCTATCAGCAGAACACTGCACAATGAAGCATACAAGGTTTTTGTGATTATGAACCACTTAAAAAATAATATTGATTCTGCCAATGCAATAGGGCACTCGTGAAATTTTCCTTTATCAAGTAAATTCACATTTTTAAGAAGCAAAAGTATATAGAACCAAGCTCCACAAAGCTCGTGACAGATCCACCACCACCTTGACATCTAGAGTTCCAATTAGAGGGAAATCCTGATGTTCTGAGTCCCCCAAAAGCCTGACATTCCAAGAGAAACATGACAACACCAGGATTCTTAGATAACCTTAGTAAAAGACAGGCAGAAAGAAACCCAGCCATTACTTTTACCCCATTTCCAATCAAGTCAAATAGAATGTTTTTAATCCAGAACTGCTGTATATTCCCACCTTTACTTTGTTTTTACTGGCAAGGCATACACAAAGCTGATCTGTTGAGAGGGCCACTGTGAGGTTCTGCCGTTTTATTTCAGGGTCCACAGCACGGTGCTGGCCCTGCACCACCCTGAATAAATGCACCTGCTGCATCTGCATCCTTTGGGAAAGCTCCTCTGTGGCCCCAGGGCGGTACCTGAACCCCAGAGCTCACCTGCAGCCTTGAAACGAGGCTCCAATCGCACTCCATGCTGCAGCAGCACAATTTCACTCACTGAAGAAAATCATCATTTCTGTAACACTGCGAGAAATAACTCGATGCTGGCGCACAAGCTGGCAGAAATAGAATGCTGGGGGTGATAAATACACCTAAACTTCCTCAAGAAAACAGGCAATCAATTTTTGGGACAAAGATAAGCATAAAGCTACACTGCCAAATTGGGGGAAAGGAACATCTTATTTTCAGGCAAAGACTAACACTGTGATGAAGTCTAAGTTTCAATACTGGAATTAGAGCTAGCAAGAATTCCACAGCAGTCAAAGGCTGTTACCATACAAAAGTGTTGGAAAAAGCTGCTGTAGGAAAGCAAAATGAAATTTTGGTGGTGGTGGAGATCCCTGCAATAAAAAAAAATATTGCAAACTCACTTTAATTGACACTTAATGGAGGACTAATAACATAAAGGGTATTAAAACAGAGTAACTTCAGCTTCTCAGGATTACACTGACTCCCTCAGGCAGGTAGGAGCCTTGATGAAGTTTACAGAAAAAAGAAATAATTTTCCTTTTAAAGTTAAACAATACTTGGATTATTAGTACAATTTTAAAAACCACGTGGCAATTTCATAAAATTAGTTTGGCATTTTCCCCCCCAGTGATCACAAAGGTGAATTCATGGCTGCAGAGCACCATTTCTTCTTGGGTGAACAGGAGAATCCCACATTTCCAATATAGGGATTCTTTCTTCTATAAGACATGGAACTCAAAATGTGGCAGGACAGAATGGATATTAACTTTAAGTCAGTCACATTATACATAACGGAAATTTAGGTAATATTTAGGTAATGTGTTTAAGAGCTTTATACCACTTTTAACTCATAGCAAACTGTAGATATTTACAGAAATGGTTATTTTAGGGCCATCAAGAGAATTTTGTAGAACTCCACTGATCCCTTTTTCCTGTGAAGTCAAGCTATGTAAATATTACCAGCCTCAACATGGAAACCTTAGCCAAGAGGTCAACAAAAGGACAGCAGGATAAGCCACCTCTCAGTGCCTTCCAAAGATGCAATCATCACTGCCTTAACCCACTCTGGCACTTTACAAAGTGCAAATGGCAGAGCAGAGATCTCCTTGAGCTGCTGGATTCCCTCTCCAGTTCTTATTCACATGCAGAACATTGGCTCAGGCTCTAAGTGCTGCTCTCCCAAACCCCTCATGGCCTGAACGCTGTCAGAAACCTTTTTGGTTTGAAATTGCCTAGTCCTTTCCATGTTAGTGAAACCTGTTTGTGGCTGGGGTGAGAAGTTCCCTGCAGAAAGCCCTCTCCCAGCCACAGGACTGCACTCCCATCAAGCTCTGCCCAGGTCATGCTCTCCAAAGCCCACATCTGCCATGGTCTGAGTTGTTGGCACCACAGAACTCAGGAAAACAGAACAAACCTCTCCAGTTATTAAAGACAAAGGACACTTACAAGCAGAGGGAAGCTGTTGATTTATCAAAGCTTAAATCACAAAAAACTTGTTATTTTCAGACACATCAAAAACTGAAAAAACTCCCTACTGCAATAATGAGAACAACAGAAGTAGTCACTCAATTGTTTTCTCTCCTTGTAATCCTAAGCAAAATTGGTGGTTTCTTTTCATGTTGCTCTTGTGATCCACTATTCATTACATACCTGAGACACACCTGGATCTGTTTATATGAATATTCCACGTGCCAACACGTGGCTATTCAAAAGGAATGACTGATGACTGCATGGCTGAGCTGGCATGATCACATCAACAAACAGAAACTGCAGCACGGCTGGAGGAGAGGAGGGAGAAGCACGGAAGGAAGCTGAGAGTGTTGGTTCAGACTCACAACTGCATGTGACAGGAGAGGGAGAGACCTGAGTATTGTAGTCAGTGACACAATGAACACGAGACAGAAATGGCAAATTCACTGTGAGATATACTAGGAATGGGATCTCCAGTAAATGGAAGGAAGAATGCTGAGGGGTAAAATGAAGCACAAGACTCCAGTCAGCAACAACAGACTCATGTGTAACACAGTGCTGAACGGAGTTTAGAAACAAATTTGAACAGAGAAAAATGAAGTTTACAGCAGCCACAGGAGCAGAACTCTTGAATAGTCTCCCCTAGAGGTGCTGGAGGAGGAGAGTGAATTCATTCCAAGATAGAGCCCGAGCAGCCCACACTCCAAACAAGGTGCAGGAGCAGCTGGCAGTGAGAGCGAGGCACGAGGACACACAGGACACCTGCCCCAGCCCAGGAGGAGATTCCAGCCCTTGCTGAAAAGCCTTTGCTGATCCTGACAAAAACACTTTCTATTCCTACCCATCCATTCCAGGCTGTAATTCCATTACTGTGGCTGACAAGCTACACAAGTAGTATGTACTCCTGTTCACATTCCGATGATTGTAATAAATCTGCATTCTCAGTGGGTTTGCTACTGAAAACTCAGGCTGAGGACTCCAAGTCGTATTTATAACCAAGTCTAATATTGATGAATTTGACACCTTGCTGGTGCTCAACTCCAAGCCACAACAACAAGTCATTACTACTGCACCCAGGTGATTTCAGGATATGAATTACCTTTCCATCTATGAAATGAAAACCACTTTCTGATGACAAACCTTTTAATTTGCTTTTCTACAAGGGTTTTAAAGAGAACAATTAATAAAACCAAGGTCTGGCCCTAGTCTTTAGATCTCTGCCAGTTCTTCTTAACTGGCTGCAAATGGGCTTTTTGGTGTGTCTGGTTTTTAATCCGAGCTTTGTAGAACAATTTGTTTGACCAAGTCTCACAGCATCTTCTCCAACACAAAGTTTTTTTATGCAAATCCTCCTCAAAAGTGATTATCCAAAGAGCTTTATCTGTATCATTTGCTTGTAAACGTCACATACAAGCCATGGAACCATCAATCCTGCCAATAAAGGCTCTCAGCTGCTAGAAGATAATGCACATACACAACATAAATGGACAAACAGGCACCATGGTGTGAAAGGAAGCCATCTCCTCTTATCTAACGCTCAGTTAAATGCTGACCTTCACACTGTCATTATATGCTCTTATGTTCTATCTTATCTTGGTTTTAACAGCCCCATCAGTCATTCCTTTTCACAGATCAATACTAAAAGGCAGAGCAGACTAACACCTTAACAGGAGCTAAGCTGATGAGTGATGTCTTCATTTTACTACTGCAAATGCAGCTATTTGTGCTAGGTAAATCCCACAGCAACAGCAGCAATGCCTGCATGCACTCCAGGAGGATCAGAGTTTGTCTATTATGTCCTTCAGTGAGCACACTATGGGTTTACAGAGATTATCTACTCTACTGTGGACATTTGCCTAACACCCAGATTTTGAATTTTCATTTTGAACGTTTCATCCTGTCAGGCTGCACGTCACTCAGTGTAACAAACCACAGTACATGTATCACAAAAATATCATGCTCTGCAAATATTTAGCTACCCAGTGATATTTTTGTGTATTAGTCACAACACCACCATTATCCCACACTTAATTCTGCCAGATGACACGCTGCCAGAGCAAGAGTTTTGATGCACTAGAAAGAGAACAAGAAACTGCAAGCATTGTTTATCTCTTCTGACTAGCTGAGTAAGAGCCTCACATAATTGTTGGTATCTTGTCATTTAAAGTACTTTGTACGTGTTTTTGCTAAAAGCAGCTGAGTGTTGAGAATAAGAAACCCCACATCATAAAGGTCAAATTAAAATCCTTAATCTGTCAATATTGTGACATCTCAATGCCATGGTAAATACCATCCCTATTCTTGAAATCTCTTCTTGGCAGTTCCCTTAAAATGGTATCTTTAGCATACCACACTACTGGGGATCTTGTTAACAAAAAACCAACACATGATTAATTAAGGCAGAGAGCAGAATTCTGTCTTTGACAGCAGTATTGTCATCAAGCACTGGCAAGGCATTTGTCATCAAACGACAGTAAAATCATTATCCTGCCATAGCCCGTACGCATTTTCATTTTCAAACGTAGACACTAAACATTTCTTGTTACTAACAGAGAAAATTCTGCAGAATACTTTTTTATATATTAAAGTTGTAATTCCCATTAAGCTCAGTGAAAATATAAACTTTGGTGAAGAACAAGGAATTTAATTACAAGAATAAGTGGTGATCTTTGACACTGAAACACTTAATTATTTTCAATAATAAAAGATGTTGTAGGATGAAGAGTAAAACTAAGAAATGCTGTGAACCCATGGTGTATGGGCAAAAGTTGCCTCGTTGTTACTGGATGTTTGGAGGTTTGGTTTGCTCATTTCACAAGTCACAACATTCTGCTCCAGGAGATTAAAATTAAAAAAGTTAAAATTAATCACCATTAGAGACATCAAGGCAGATCAATATCCTGACTCCAGGTGACAATTCCAGGTCCCACTGGGCATACCTCAGAATAACATTCTTCTCAACAACCAGCCAGGAGACAGGGCAGACCTGAGCTGAGGAGCATAACTGAGAAGTTTCAAGTGAAAATTCTGAATACTGCCCTCTGAAAATCCTTTTAAAGAAAAACTGTGAAGTTGGCACGGCTAAGTAAATTGGCACAGAGAGTTTTAGAACCTGTTTTCTATCCTAAGCTACATTTTTTTGTGCTGGGAACATGCATTTCAGCCTTGTTTTCATTGCTTCCTCCTTCCTTTCCCCAACAGTACTTCGTATGTATGCCACTCTCACGTAAGGCCTACAGCAATTCAAACAGAGATTTACTCCTGGAAATACTGACCTAGTTATGCTGCACAAAAGCTCTGAACATATCTTTAACTCCAAAAAGTTGGAGGAAACTTGAGAGCTGCCTGAAAATCCCATCTAGTAACAGCATTGCAGCCAAAAGGGTCAAAAGATACCAGCAGGGTAAGATTTATAAACAAGGACACAGTTTTATAAAACCAGCAGCATGACCAGAAAAAAAGCTAAGATTTCAGGGGTGCAAATCCTTCACCAGGCTATCTGAGGACTCACTTAGGAACCTGGAAGATTCTCTTTTCCAGGTATTTCATTCCAAGGAAGCCCTTTTTTAGGTGTAGCTTTTACAAAAGAATTTCAAATCCCTAGGAACTAAGTATGATCAAACACAGGTTATTACAATCACACAGCTCTGCTCTAAGCCAAGCCCCTGCCTTGATTCCACAAGAACCATGACAACTGCTACACAGCTTCATGCAAAGCACAGCCTCTACTTATGTTTATTAATTAAGAAAAAATCACCATATGGCTTAGAAGCTTCCATTTTCAACTCAGAAAACCAATACTTAACAAGAATAGAACCGGAGGTTTTAATACAAGTGATTTGCTCTTCAGCCATCTAAAATGTATTCCCTGTTTCCTCTGCTGGGTTGACACACATTTGCTCCATCTAGTGGGAAGCTAATTAAGACATTCATGTTAATGGAAATGCTTGTTAAGCTGTTTAAAAATGGATCATGAAAAACGAATTAAGCCATTGTTTTTGCTAGCAATCTTCATAAAGCAAATTATATATGGCCTTATATATGAGCAGTTTATAGCTGTGTTTGAAATAGATTTCTAAACATCACCTCAACATTTGAAAATGAGAAGAGATTAGACCTTGTTTTCCCTCTCAACTGCATGTATTAAAGATAAACTCAAACATCTTTACTGTTGGCCTGGCTAACCTCAAAGGCAGCCAGAGAGGAGCTCTGCATTTTGCCTCTGTGGGGATTCAGAGTGGCTCTCCTTTTTAATGAAGGCTTGAGGAACCAAGCGGCTGAGCACTGACTGCTCACACTGCCAGTGACCCTGGAGCCAGCCTGGCCCATGGTGACACTGAGAGGGGCTCCTGTCAGTGTGTCACACGTGCTGGAGCCAGCCTGGCCCATGGTGCCACTGAGAGGGGCTCCTGTCACTGTGTCACACATGCTGGAGCCAGCCTGGCCCATGGTGACACTGAGAGGGGCTCCTGTCACTGTGTCACACGTGCTGGAGCCAGCCTGGCCCATGGTGACACTGAGAGGGGCTCCTGTCAGTGTGTCACACGTGCTGGAGCCAGCCTGGCCCATGGTGCCACTGAGAGGGGCTCCTGTCACTGTGTCACACATGCTGGAGCCAGCCTGGCCCATGGTGCCACTGAGAGGGGCTCCTGTCACTGTGTCACACGTGCTGGAGCCAGCCTGGCCCATGGTGCTGGCTCAGAGGGCAGCACTGCCTGGCTGGGCTGGCCTGGGAACCAGAGGAGCACCACGGCAGGGCTCGGTGGCAGGGCTGGGGCAGAGCAGAGCAGAGCAGAGCAGAGGGGTGGCTGGAGCACTGCGCAGCCCCAGGGACAGCAGGCAGGGAAGGGCAGGGCAGAGCAGAGCAGAGGGGTGGCTGGAGCACTGTGCAGCCCCAGGGACAGCAGGCAGGGAAGGGCAGGGCAGAGCAGAGCAGAGGGGTGGCTGGAGCACTGTGCAGCCCCAGGGACAGCAGGCAGGGAAGGGCAGGGCTGTGGCAGAGCAGAGGGGTGGCTGGAGTGCTCTGCAGCCCCAGGGACAGCAGGCAGGGAAGGGCAGGGCTGGGGCAGAGCAGAGGGGTGGCTGGAGCACTCTGCAGCCCCAGGGACAGCAGGCAGGGAAGGGCAGGGCTCAGTGGCAGAGCAGAGGGGTGGCTGGAGCACTCTGCAGCCCCAGGGACAGCAGGCAGGGAAGGGCAGGGCAGAGCAGAGCAGAGGGGTGGCTGGAGCACTCTGCAGCCCCAGGGACAGCAGGCAGGGCAGGGCTGGGGCTCAGTGGCAGGGCTGCAGCTGGGTGCACTGACATTCTCTGCAGCAATGGGCTGAAGGGAACCTTCTAGAACTCACCCAGGGAAAACACAAATATTGGCCCTAAGCAGGCAGAAGCTCCAAACAGAACGAGCTGGGGCTGCCTGGCTTTGGAGCAGACCAGCTGCAAAGGCCTTGGGCTCTCAGCACAAAGAACATCGCGCAGGAGCCAGCAGCCTTCCTCGGCAGCAGCACACAACGTCCTGGGATGGAGTGAGGAGTGGCAAGATAAATCCACTTTCGAGAACCAGAGAGTTGAAATTCTACTTTAAAACCACATGACAGATTCTGCCTTCCTGCAGAATCTCCCTTTCCTCTGTAGAAGCCTCCATTTTTTGTGGAGGAGAGTATATCCCAAAGCCAAAACAAAACCACTGTTTCCAGACAGATGAAATGCAGGAAAGAAACTGCTTTTGGAATACATCAATATATTAATGGTAAAAAAGGTGCAGCGAGTATCTCAGTTTGATGGTGTTAAAAACATTTCAGGGATCAGAAAGGACAAGAAACAAGAGACAAAAAGAGACAATTCAGAATTGCAAAAGAAATGTAGGTTTATCAGATGAATAAAGCCTGAGCAATGGTAGCCCCCTCAACAAAGATTTCCAACATGCCAGATCAATCTGTTTCTGTCACATGAATTATGCTAAATGATCACACTAAAGAATCTCCCTTGGATACATTAATATATTCCTCAGCAAAAGGTTGCCAGTGAAAAGTGCATTTCTCAAACCAGAGTAGATGAAATTATTAACTACAACCTCAACATCTGCTCAAGCCTCTCCAGTCTCATCCAAAGCCTCTGTACTCTGTGAGCTGCAAGGAAAACAGATCATCTCTGGAAAAGATACACAGAACAAGCGTGTCCATCACAAACTCCTGCCTCACTGCAAAATGCACACTGTGAGCACAGCCTGCTCCTCAGAGTACAGGTACCACTGCTGTCATGCTTCCCACACATTCCCACCCAGGAGCTGACAATTCTGCTTCAGCAGCTACTCCTCCCAGACACTCAGGCAATGGAAATGAAACCACCCCAGCCATGAATCCTGTATCCATCACTTTAATTATCAAGAGGCTTCAGATGCCTGGCACAGGCACCCGCCCACCCTCAGTCATTCAGCAGCCAATGGTGCTCAAGTGAATGCTCAGTGCCAGCTGACATGGAACTAAGGGAGCCATTAAGGCCATCCCTGTGCAAACCAGCCCTCATGTCCCACATCACTAATGGATTTGGGAGGCAGAGAGCCTTCCACACCAAGCAGCCTCTCCAAACAAAGTGGAATTATGAAACACACACCCACCCACCCAACTGCCCCTCAAAGAACACTAGCTCGGGTCTAGCTTCTGAACAAATTATTTATTACATGATTTCCTAAGAATTCTTGTAGATGCTAAAATTCCTGTTTGTATATGAAATGAATTCTCCATCTGGGAAGGTTTTGTGAGCGAGTTCTGTGAAAGGCAGTACAGAATATTCCCCTCTAAGACATCAAATGAGGAAGTTATTCAGACCAGTACTTTGCACATTTTTTCACGATAGGCAGCTTTGACAGCCTCTTCTGCCCAGTGAAACAGGAGAGACTCAACTCAACTCTGTCATCTGCTAACAGACTAACAGAGAGAAAATTGGCACAAAGTCAGACATGAGAGACTTAATATGTATGAAAAATGATCAAAAATCTTATATGTGAAATTTGGTTTTCTTCATGTCCAAACTGAATCTTCCCCCTGCAGTCAAGTTTATTTTCCTTGTATCCATTATGAATATGTAACAGATTTTCTCCAGTCTCGTACACCAAGATTTTACATCAATGAAAACAACTATCCCATCTTCCCTTCTCTCCCCTTTGATTCCCTGGGCTAATTAGGACTAACACATTTGGTGTTTTTCTCATAGGTCACATTTTCTAATGATCTGATTATTGTGCTGCAGTAAATCAGAGTGCACTTGCTGAAACAACTAGGGAATTTTGGAGGTTCTCACTGCTCATTTTGGCACATAAACCCCTCATTTCTTTTATTTTTAACTAAGGTACCTATGGAGCTGAATTACTGCAACCAATCCTAACTCAGTAAAACCTTGCTCGGTTGCATGGGCTGAAATTGGTCTTTCAGACATCTCCACTACTACCTGACTTGAACAGTGAGTGAACAGCAAGAACTAATGAATCTAAACACAAATTAATCATAAGCAGCCTAAACTGAATCAGTAACTGGCACTGATAGAAATATTTTTTATCCCATGGCAATAGATTTTAAAAAGTCTTTCTTACAATGACAGAACAGAATACAGAGACCTTTTCTTTAATGCAAAGAGAAAAACACACATGATGAATACTTGCTAGAAAAGCACTAGGAATTACAGGGCAGCACAGGCTAAAGAGGATGCAGCAGCATCACATTCCTGAAAATAAAGGCAAGCAGACTGTTGTAAGTACCTGCTGGCACAAAGACAGCAAACCTTATGAAATATGCCCTCCCTTCAGCTGAGAGCTGAGCCTCCACTGCAAGTGCTGTATCAAGGGCTGGGCACTGCACTTCCCAAAGGAAGGACACAGCTGGAGAACAGGATCCAATAAGCAGCAGCACAACGTGAAAAAGCCTCCAAACAAACCCAAACTTTGAGTGTACAGGAAACAAGCAGAAGGATATAATCCATCCTTGATGGACATGAAGTGCTTTAGGATGCCAGAAGGAGATGTGTGGAGTGGACTGAAGGAAGAACTTTCTAAAGGCAATGGAGTGGGGCTGACTGCTTGAAGGCACCTTCCAGCTGCCAGCTGTGGATGTTTCTAAGAACAGGTCAGACAAATGGACACTGGGAATTACTTAAGTTAATCCTGATCTGCACAGGAGACGGTATTGGTAAGAGTTAGTTCGGTATCTTTAGAGTATGTATTTGATTGCTGCATTTATCTTAGGTCAGCTAAAACTCAGAATTCATGTATGAGTTATCCTTTTCCAAAGAGACTGGCACCCTGTGGGGAGGCCAGTTTTCAGACTTCACAAAAGACAATTCCTACATTACCTTAGCATCAGGCATGAGAAGGGAATCTGCATATAAACAACACAAGACAAACTGTAAGGTAAGAGAAAATAGAAAAGAAACAAAAAAAGGAGGGAAAGGTAAAGAAATTGAGAGGACACAACAAACCACCACTGTGTCAGGCAGGACAATGCATAGCTATGCCTGTGATGCAGCACCAGGAGTCCTCAAAGAATACTATACTACATCTTTGTGGTAAGCTATTTGTGTGGGCTGCTGAATGGTCCCTGACAGGAATTTCAATTGCTCTTCTCACCTCTTTGTGGAGGATGGTATTTTTTGGCAATTAATACTGCTCAACCTTTTTTCTTCCCCAGGCAGGAGATAAATCTCAGAGCTCATCAACATACCCAAGAATAAACAAAAAGGAGCAGAAATGTATCACAGCCTAAAGCTGAACTCTGCCTGGTAAAAGCTGCCTGCCAAAGCCCTGAGCTACCTGCCAATCCCACAGGCTGAGTAGGACTGAACCATTCCACCTCTAAAGAGCTGGGCTGCAGGTACTACTTGCTGCTGAGCTTTCTGGAAGAGAAATACCAGGAGAAAAAGCAGCTTTTTACTGATCAACTAAACACAAACTAAAATTTCATCTCAGTTTTCCTCTACCAGGTGAGAAACACAAGAATTTTGGAGGGAGAAAACAGTCCTGTGAGTTATAAATTCAGTATGTTCTACAAATGCACGGTGCAATTTAATAATGCCATTTAATAACTCCAACATGGAAACAAGACCAACACTATCATGCTGGATGATCTTTTCCTTCAGGAAAAAATAACTCCCTTTCTGCAGTTAAAGGACAACCAGGGTGAGTCACCTGCTTTCTGACCTGTGAGTTTCCTCTAACTGCACGAGCAAATCAAGCAGCCCAGTTCGAGATGGAGGAAGCTGGAAGATGCAAGGTTTAAGGCTGTACTAATGGAATGGAACCACCAAGTGGAAAGAAAAGCCTAAGTTTAGGCAGACACAATTTCAGGCTTCATCTCTCTTGGGGACTGGCTCCATTTCAGCAATAAGTGATTAACTGCAAACCCCAGCATTGGTAAATTAATTCACAACTTCCACTGATGTTGCTGTGCTTAAAATCTGGGTAAGTTCTGCTTCCGGCTCCACTCACCAAGGTGACACACAGATGTTTTATTGGCTGCCCTCTGAGCACTCCTACACGTCCAGGGCACCGGTGTGACCACGCATCACCTCGAGCACACAGCCAGTACCACGATGGCCTTACCTTCCTTTGCTGTGTTTTACATTCCCTCACTAAACCAGCACACAATTATTCATGTCTGTTCTTCACTTGCTGGATGTTAATTAAGTCTGATGCTTGTTTCTTTACACATTTGGAATGCAGCTTTCCCAAACCCACCAGCATTTCTGAGTGTATCTGGCACAGGTCTCTGTGGGGCCAGCCGAGCTCCCAGCCACAGCACGCCCTGCTCAGGTGGGATGTGATGCCAGCCTGGCTTCTCCCTGGGGCAGAAGGGTCCAATCCCCACTCTGAGCACACATTAGCAGCAAACATACAGCTGACACCTGCTGATTTCCTCCATGCACAAAGCACAGGCTGCTCAGAAAGGAGGCAAGAGGCAGGCAGGGGTGTGACAAACACAACACATACCGCGGAAGGAACGCGATGCCGGCCCCCCCAGGGGCTCTGACACGAAGCTGTGCTGCCCCAGCAGGGAGTCCTGTGCTCACAGGAACGAGGATCCTCCTGGGAAGGGATGAGATTGCTCACAGGAACGAGGATCCTCCTGGGAAAGGATGACACTGCTGGGGTGGGGTTCCCCAGCTGCTCTGGCTGCAGGGTGACCGAGGCAGGGCCCAGGAGACCTGTGTGCGGCCCCAGGTGCCGCAGCCTCGCTCCGGATCCTTCCAGCGGCTCCCTGTCCCTCACATGGACATCCTCTGCTGTATCCTGATGTGGAATTGGGACTCCTGTGGGTGCATTTAACACTGCAGCAGATTCCAGGAGATTTCAAAGGCTGATCACACTGGCCCACATGATCGTTTCTCGTGTGCCGTTTCATGCTGGACCATGTTCCGCAAAAAGGAAGGCTTCTACTTTGCAAAAGAATTATGTTCAACCTGCTAAATAATCAGGTTTTCTTCTATTTTCTGTAATTCTATGCAGACTACCTCATGAAGACCAGGACCACAAGGCACTCGGAGCAACAAACGCATTTTGAATTAATATTACTGCCCCAATTTCCTAATACTTGAAGGACCTGGTACAGCAGCTACCTTGGAGGCCGCCCTGTTGCTGTTTGCTAGGCTACACTGGAGGAATGGTGCAGTAAAACCACAATTTCAACCCAATCCATGTGCTAGAGGATACACAGCACTCCCCTGCTGCAACACACTTCCCTTCAGTACTCATATACATTGATTTTGTTGATAATATAATGAAGGGAGTCCTTTGTCTCTATTTTAAGAATAGGCTGGAAATCCCAGGGTTTCTCAGGAAATTAGGTAGCATCAGTTTTGTCAACCTCTACCACATTTTTTCAGGTAAAAAGGACTCACAAATACCATCATCCACTTGTCAGGCCCAGTGGAGGCTATTTTTTTCCCCCAATTCTCTGATTAAATTTTTCCACGGTTTCTTTTTTGTGAGTCAGTTTCCCTGTTATCACTACAACTCCTTATGTCCACCTCCCTTCATCACTGCACTGCAACCCTGAGCACACTTTTCAAGGAAACAACCTGGTGTGATTCAAGTTGGCAAGCAATGCTAACCTAAAAAACCCCAAACCAAAAGCAAGGAAGCTGTCATTAAAAGCAGAACCTCAACTCAAATATACCCATGGAACCCTAAGGAATTCTAAAAACAGAAAACAAAAGAACTCAGGGAAGCAATCAAGAACCAATTGATCCCAAACTTTTTCCCCTGTCACTGTGCTTTATCAGTGAGGACATGCATGACAAGAGGAGCAGGTCTGACACTGTAACACCAATGTCAAGGCTCAGAATGGCACAGACCCCAGCACTGCTGCCCTGCCCTTGTGCCTGCAGAGCTCAGAGCACAATCTAACACATATCACTGAACTCCTCAAGGCTCAGAATGGCACAGACCCCAGCACTGCTGCCCTGCCCCTGTGCCTGCAGAGCTCAGAGCACAATCTAACACGTATCATTGAAGTCCAGGGATGTTCTGAACAAATTTCTGATGTACCTCATTGCTTTTCTGTGCCACACCAGAAATACCCATCCTGCCACATGAAAGGCTCCACAGTGCTAATGGCAACAGAGAGATTTCAATTAAGCCATAAGCTTTCCAGAGCACTGTGATCAGGGGTGAAGTGAAATACAGCCAGCCCCAGCCTGAGCAATGGAGATCTCTGAGGCAGAACTGCACCAGCACTGACAGGGCTGCCTGCAGCACCACAGCTCCAGCCTGAGCTCTCAGTGCTGCTGAGAGCTGCACTCTCCATTCCTTGCCTTGCTCATACTCCAGTGAGCCATGTGGCAGGAGGCATATTTTAATGGAGTATCTATGATTTGTAACGCTTTTACTGTGCTTCCCCCAGTTTTGGTTCCAGTAATTCAGTCCTTCCCTTTTAACAGCATAATATTCATTCCATTTCTCTGGGAATATAATTTATATTGGACAGTAAGCACCAAATGGCAAGGAAGGAATACACATCACTTTTTCTTGCCCTAAGAAAAAAAAAAAACCTCAGCAAAGATTTTAAATGTTCCAGAAAAAACTACTGTTATGTGCTTAAGTTTCCAATGAGCCACTAAACTAGAGCTATCAAATAATTCTGGAAGGTTCTGTCTTTCTGAAAGAGAAGGGTAATTTTGTGAACAATTAAAAGCATAATCACGTGTGACGCTTGCAATGTAATTTAATCCCTGGACTGGGAAGAACTGACATTTAAAAAAGTATGTAAGTCCAAAGTGTTTATGGCACCTGTAAGCACACTGACTCCTGTATGTGACCCAGTAATCCCAGCACTGGGACATTTCCATGTAGCATGTAAGCATGAAAGGCATGTAGCAATTTGCTGCTGAGGAGCTCTTATTTCACAGCCCTGCACGATGCCTAGGGCTGTGTAGTTTGGGCAGAAGACAACACAGATTTGCCAGGATGGATAACTGCACATGATCTTACAATGGATGCAGTATGCAGTTGACACCACCACCACCATTTACCTCTGTATTCAGCACCTCTGAAATCATTTCTTATTTTTGTCTGTAAGTACCCATAAAGGTTTTCCTTTTCTCTTTCTTTTCTTAAACAAAACACAACATCCTTTCCATTAGCTGACAAACTGGAAGGCAGGCTGAAGAAAATTCCATTTTTAACTGGAAAAGATGGGTCATACATTCCTGTGCTGAATGTAAGCAATGAGGCATCAACAGAGCCAACAATAGCCAAAGTATAGAATAGCAGCAGCATGCACTGTAGCAAACAGCTTCCTTACGTAAGTAAGCTTCACACACACTGTTGCTTTGTTTGACCCATCAATTCCCCATGGCTGTTCCAACTCTAACAGATAAAATGAAAAAGCAAACAGTGAAGTCAGTGGGGCCCTGGATAACACTGCTTTCAGCAGCAGGCTGGACCAGCTGATCTCCTGAGGTCCCTTCCCTCTATGAACCTCTGTTCACACTTCTCTCCTCCTCCCCTGCACTGAGAAGAGGGTGACACCAGTGAAATATGCGATAGTGAAAAGTAAGATGGGCTGCAATAGATACTGCAGTACTTCTGCCTTAAAAAAAAAAGGCTCCATTACCCATAATATTTTGGTTAAAATGAAGCCCAACTGACTAGTATTAAAAGATTTTAACGCAACGGGGAAAAAGCTAACAGGTGTTAAGACAGAGAAACTCCAGGTTTGAGCAGGGTGCTGCCCCAGCACTGAGCTCCTGGTACCACTCTGAATTCCCACCTCCATTCCTGTCTGCAGTCACCAGGGTGGTGCACACGAGCTGCTGCTGCTGCTTCTGAGACAAGAAACCTTCCCCATCAGACCTGTACACACAGCTGGCCTGGCAACACCAAGTGCTTCCTCACCAGCTTATTAGAGCTGCAATTAGAGAGTCTGCTCCTCCAGCACACACACAGAACACCACAGGAGCTCTACAAACTGCTCCTCAGAACGGGGCAGTTGCTTTGGACATCGCTCTTCCACTGCAAGATTTCTCTATACAGAAATAACAGAACACATGGACATGAAAGGACCAGTCTGGAATTGCACATAGGAGGATAAAGGGGTGCTCGTTTTTCTACTGCTCATTCTGTATGTAAAAAAGATCCCAGAATCTAAAATATCCCTGTAAAGCCTGAGCAAATGCCTGGAGCATGGGAATGAGGCAGCAGTCAGAAGGATGGACAAAGAACCAGAAGTTAACTAAAAAGTTAAAACCTGTTCATCTCAAAGTGTAGAAATGCAGAAGCACACAAAAGCAGGCAATTTCTCTTGTCTTTTGTTAACAACAACAAAATAAAAATCCACCATTCCCAACTACCCTGTGGATGGACTCTACTTCAATGTTTAAGCAAAGGGGACCTGAAGAAGGGGGAGCACCCATCCTTGAGTGAAATAGTATTTTATCTGTGCTCTGGCTTTTACTCCTGTGTCCACAATGGGAAGGGTAAGCACGTGCTTTTTTCTTCTTCTATGTCTCTCCCTGAGATGTAAATATATTATCTGTTTCTAAAATCAATAAACTATCTGTATTTCTACTCACCTTTTTTTTTTCCCCCTTGTGGAAACACCTCAGCTTTTAAGACCAGGTGCTCATTATGGCAATTGGGGAAACTCCAAACTAAAGCTACTTCTTAGGGTAACATCCTTCCCACATATTAAGACAAATGGGTGCCACTTTCACAGAAAAAACAAGAAGTGGGTATTATTTTTTAATTATTATTAATTTCATTATTTATTATATATTTATATATCTATATTATATTTAATTATTATTAATTTTATTATTATTTTAACACTACTGAGTAGCTTCTTGCTCTGTAAAGCAAGGAAGGCAGCAACACTATCCCACCAAGAATCAGAAGTCATCTGATTCGCTGAAGATATTAAAGGTCCTAAACTAAGGAAACTGAGACCTTTGAGAGTTTGTTACATGGTACATGAGCATGAAATGGAAACAAATTGATATGTACAGCTGTTTGCCAGAAAAGAGGGATTTGCTTTATTTATCTGGGAAGACCAACTCCCCTGGTACTAAATGGAGATTAGCATTTTTAAAAATGTCTGCACGCTAAATTGAAATGTATGCTGATTGTGTCCCAAAACTGTTTAGTACAGAACATTTTGATAAGCTCTCTGCAAGGTAGAGTCATAATAATAATGAATGACTCAATGATGCTAATAGTGATATCAATTATAACATGGATTTGTACATTATGAGAAGGCTTCCCGGGTATCCTGCAAAAATAGACATTTTTAGAAAGTATGTATGTAGAGGAATTAAGATAAGAAAAGTAACCAATGTGGGACAGTGCTCTATGTTTTCCCAAAATGGTATTTCAAGGTTGGTGATGGTGACTGGAGACATTAAAAGCCAAGGAATGTGGCAGGGACAAGCAGCTGCCAGCAGCTTTTACCTGCAGGTGTGACCGTGGCTCTGAAAGCTTTGAACTCACCTCTTAACTGGGTTCTACAGCACTAACTGACATTCTCCTTTTATGTGACTCTGCATAAAAACCTGAAAATGGAAGAGGTGTCCAACTACCCCTAACAGACATCAGGTATTTCTTCTGCACTCTTTTTTGAAGACCTCACATGAGCTCATTCTTTTGCAGGCTCACTGCACACAGAGATATCAATCAGTGTGTGGCAGGACTGAAGCTGACAAGGAGCTGGGGAAGGAAAGGTCCTGACCTACTCAGCTCAGCAACAACCAGAAAGTGCTGAGAGGTGCAGGACCAAATGGCTAACTACTGCTGCCAAGGTTCTGCCTCTTGTGCAGCTGGTGTAGGATAGAAAAAGAGAAAGACTTTTATCAAACTTTTCAATATGAGTTTGTACTGGATTAGCATCACTCCTGTATTTCAGACCAACAATGAAGCTGAACAAGGCTGTATGAACTGTTCCTTGGCTGGCTGCTCCATGAGGTCCCAAGAACAAACAGCAGGACTGCAGTTAATGTCTGCTTTTCTCGTATGTTTCCCTGTTTTGCTTTGAAACAGAGGTTCAATTCATGCCTGTTATTACCTGCATTGGACAGGATCTAACTCACTTGGACTACAGAGGTAAAAACAGGCAGAAAACCCTGCATGTGCAGATCATTCTGTCATTAGTAAAAGCCACGGTAGAATTTAAACTAGACACTCATCAACAGGCTGGAAGGTTCTCACCACTTGCTACCCTCCTGTCCTAGAGGTCCATGTTCTAAAAATTCCTGTACCTCTGCTGGGTGTAAGGTAATGAATTCTGCTGTCAAGTTTCTTACTGAGAGAAATCAAGTGTACTGAAGAACTCACAAGTTCTGTTAAGGATGAATTCTTACATTTCTTTAAAACAGGATGGAAAACCACGCCAGATTTGCAACCAACAAAAGAAAAAAGAAAAGGGAACCCATCCCAAGGGTATTCTGAGAAAGCCAAAAACATATGAAAAAGCATTTATGCTGTAGACTCTTGAATGTGCAGCTAACCTGAATTTGACTTTCCAAAGGAAATTAAACCACCAGTAAAAACAACAGTAAAAGACTGTTAGATACAGAAACAGGACTATTAAGGATTTGAGATGCAGGGAGGATCTAATTGAAATTAAAGTATCTAGGTTAGACAGAAAAGAAGAACAAATGCATTTTTCAGTTTTGGGGGACCTGGGGAGGGATATCCCATACACCATGGTGCAGGGAAATCTAGGAACAACGTGCAAAACAAACTCAAAAAGCCTAACACCATAAACTCTTGGAGAACCTATGGTCTCCATGCCAGAATCCTGAGAGAAACAGCACAGAGAATACCTACTCAGCAGAAAGGATTTTTAATAAATGTTTTACAATGTTAAGAACAACTATTTCAATACACATTCTCCACCTCTCACACAATTAGGGAACATGGGTTCCTCACTCACTGCTTCCAGGAAGATAAGAATAGTGAAAGCATTTTTTTGCATAGAGTATATGAACCCTTTGCCCTCTTTTTGTCTCTGTAAAACCTGAACAGCTGCTCACCTGTTTATCCTCCAAAAAGAACAAAGAATTCTGTGAAACTTCTGACTTGGTGACTCTGTTTCCACTGTTCTTGGTATAACTGTTAGGATGACTATTAGTGCTTCAGCTACCAGCAGTTACTATTCTTTTGAAGTCATTCCTTTCCACTGAGTTTATAGCCTAATGGGATACTGCTAGCTGTTACTTCAATCCCACTGTCTCATGTTTTTCAAATACAAACACCTTCATACAGAAGTTTTTGAAAAAGTTCAACCATTAATCTTAACATTCTGCAGCATTTAGTATGTACTGTACCAAAACCCATCAACCTGTTTCCTTTGACTTTTCTGCACGTTTACATGGCAGAATTGTTTTTAATTGTACTACCTAATCTAAGCTACTTCTGTAACATCAATACCCTGATTAAAACATTTTCCAGATAATGTACAAATGCTCTTGTGCAAGATCAAGCCCACAAAATCTCTACAACACTCCAAAGCAAAAATGAGATGCTTAGACTTAAAAAACGTCAGAGAAATGTGGCTACACTCTGGATCAACTATCTAGTTATTGGAAATGAACAGTTACCACTGCATTAAGCATGTGAACAATTAAAAGCATCTTATGGGGAGCAGCATCCCGGTGCTCCAGAGGAATTTCTATTCCTGCTCAGCAGCACAACACATCTGCCACTCTGTATCTGCTCTCCAGTGTTACATTATAGCATGAAGGATTGCAATGTATGTTTTATGTGTCTTTGGTTCAACTTGGACATTGAAATGCACAGCTGATCATTTGCATTAACAATAGTACTGGGCAGCATTTTACAGTTAGGAACTCTATTTTTAAAAATGTTTTCTCTGTGTAATTATGTGTTTGAAATGCTTCCTGAGAAACTGATGTGGAGAATTTCTGCTTTTACTGCCACGTTTTATTGCCCCCTGTGAATGAGTGGCCTTGTTCATTTACATTTCTCAATTATTTTCTGATTGAGTCCTTCCCCTGATTCAGCCTTGCACTCAACCCCCATAATCAGTGAGGTGCCATTCTCTGGCACTGTCAGCACGCTGGCCACAGAACGTTTCAATTCCTCACCTTGGCTGCTATGAACTGTACACCTGAGGAACCACCACACTGACTAAAGCTTCTTCCAGGAAACTGGCATTGTCTGCAATGTATCTAACCAAGAATGCAAATAATCCTGACTCAGAAAATGGATGCCAGCGTTTCCTCAGCACTCCCTGTGCTGGCACCGTCTCTAAGGGAGGCTGGAGTAGCTGACTAACACTGCAGCAAAGCACAGAAAAACCTCCCCATGGCTGTGGCTGAACAATGGTATTCATTAAGTAGAAAGCTCCTGTCCTTTCTGACAGTTTTTGTAGTCTCCTGAGCTCCCATCAGGACCTGAAAGCAGCAGTGGAAGATGGCCCTGCAGAGCCACTCTGTCACTGCTGTGCACTCCAGTGGTGTGCAGCGACTCACGTTCTATGGGTGCACAGCACAGGCACTGCACACCGGGCAATTCCTGGGATTCTCCTCTCATAATCCCTTTCTGAGTGACTGTCCCCATACATACACCCACCACAGAGCGCTCTGAGGAAACACAGCTTCCTCAGAGCTGTGTCTGCCTCCTCACAGAAACTGACTGAAGCCATGTTACACTCCTCAGTGCGTCCCCAATTCACCAGAAATGCAAAACTCCTGGAAGAAATGCTCACTCATGGCCATTGAATTCAAGGCCATGAGGACTGGCCACAGAGAAGATTCAGATCTCACTGAGAAACAGAAGCAACTTTGTAATCTTAAAAGACCCAAGAGCCCCTGAGTCACTAAGGGAAGGGAAGGATGAGCAACACAGGCATTTATGAAACTTATGTAGAAAAAAAGGAGATGTCCCAGTGAAAACTTTTGTGTTCACTGACACAAGAACTGAGTGGAAGACCTAACAGCATCATCCACAGTCTGGTTTGTTTGGTTTGGAGCTACATCCAGCTCCCAAACTCTTACTGCTCTGGGGTTGGATGTTTTAGGGTCTTTCTGCAGTACACAAACGGCTTCCTGACAACTGCAATAAAAACATTTTAGCCATTTTCCACATTTTAATTCCTACTTTAACTTTCACACTGCAGTATGTTGAGACTAGTATTGTTCACATTGGAATGGTTTTGGTTGGAAGGGACCTTAAAAGGCCACCCAGTCCAACCCCCCAGTTTACTCACAGCCCCCTGCAGCCCACCCCCTTGAATGCTTCCAGGGATGGGGCCTCAACCACCTCTCTGGGCAACCTGTGCCAGTGTTTCACCACTCACACTGGAATAAATTTCTTCCTTTTGTCCTAAATCTCTCCTCTTTAGAGTTTAGAACCATTACTCCTTGCCCTACCACACCAGGCCCTGCTGCAAAGTCTGTTCTCATCTCATTTATAAGCCCCCTGTAAGCACCCAAGGGCTGCAGCACAGCCTCCACACAGCCTTCTCCAGCCTTTTTTGTTTTGAATTTTAAAAATAAGCTGTTCTGATTCAGTGTCTGAATTCCAGGAAAAACACAAGGGTAAGTGCAGTGATCGTAATTGTGTAAGACAAAGAAATCAGGTTAAGTCTTCTGGTGTAAGCTGAAAGAACTTGATATGGGATTATCAGAATCACCTGGAAATACTCTCTCCTACATTCCACAGGTTGAAGCTGAAGAACTACAGGATGATTTGGTTTTGTATCTGCAAGTTAGTAATTAACAAAGTGAAGGAAGATCTTTACAAACCAAACATAAGTACGTATTTTTAGAGAAGTAAAGACATTTTTATGCAGCGTTCTGATGTGGTACTCAGTGCAATTCTAGACATCTGGAGTTACAGTCACACATGTTTCACTGTAACCTGAATTTCCCAGGGCAGCTGGACCTGGATATGAGCCTGGGGACACTTATCACACACACACAGTTCTGGATGTTCCCAAAATGCCCTGACATCCTGAGCCATCCAGAGAGGAGTATGACAAGAACTTACCCGGATCATCATGACTGAGCACCTGATGTTATGAATCGTATCGTACACCTTCTTGGAAATGTCCACAAACTGGTTATCATCAAACAGATGTGCTGTGTTCTTGCTTAAGCTCTCCAATGCAATATTTACTTGACTAATAAACTCTGGAATCACTGTTAAAAAAAAAAAAACAACACAAAATTCAGTGAGCATAAAAAGGATAGAACATGTAATATTTTTTTTTCTTTTTGGCAAAACACCTGACATTGATAAAAACTTTATTTTCTACAAAGCATTACAGTAATGGTGCAATTACTTTTAAGTGAGAACACATTTGTAGTTTTTATCACAGTTATAAAAATGCCCATGGTGAGCACATAAGCTGTAGGTGGTTGCACAGTACTACAAAGAAGAAAGAAATGTTAAAAGGGGAGCTGGGGAAGCAGCTGTAAAAATTTGTTGGGGATTTCAATAGCACTTTTACCCAAAGAATCAGGATGAATAACCTGGCTTGAAGTTGGAAACACTGCCAAACAGACTTCCACTATTTCAGAATGTGCTTTCAGTCTGAATGGAAATGTAACTAGCAGAAAACTGATGCTTATTCTTCACCTGAGGAAGTCCCACAAGTGTAACCTGAATTTACCATGGCAATTTATCCTGTTTGATTCAAACAAACTGTGCATTTTGAGTCAGCTGGACTCAAAATGAACCTGTGCTTTACCCAGAATATCCTGGGCATTTTCCTCTGCTGCTGCAGGGCCTTATTCTTATACAGTGGCCTGGTAGCACCACATCACCCTCGACCCTTCACAGCAATCTGAAACTTGGATTCCAGCACGGAATATGGAGGGAATGCAGATGGAAAACCCATCACACACAGAAGGACCTCAAACAAGTCCACACCAAACTCATTTCCTGTCACTTGCAGCCTGAACACAGAGCAGAAATAAATGCAAAAGGATAAAACTCAACTTGTGTTATATTTAGGCTGAATAACAAACCTTGTGGTACTAAAGCTTTGTCTCTGGCAATGGGTTGGTTTCAAACTCTAACACACTGTTTGTGTTCCAATCTTCACAATTCACAAACTCATAACACGTGAAAGCAACACTACCAATACAGTAAACATGGAACGTTCCAGGCAAACTTTGAATTATGTAATAAATTTGTAGGCAGACAAAGCCTCAGCTGAAGACAACCAGATTTCTGAATTAGAAATCCTGGCAACTTAATACTTCAAGTAGTAGGAAAGGTGCTTCAATAATGCTTTCCCCCTAACTTTAATGAGGAGACTCACATAACCCTTGGAGACACTTAAATTCATTCTCAGATTACAGTAACTTCACTTAAGCAGTTGCCACTTGATTTGAAAAACAGGGTATTAAAGATCAGTGCTACCCTCTTCAGATTATCACTGAATAGTCTCACCTTCAAAAAGGTCTGTGGAAAGATTTATAACGAGACAGAAGAAAGACAAGGTACATTTTTCATTTACAACCAAATAAAAAAATAAAATAAAAAATTAAATAAATAAATAAATAAATAAATAAAATAAAATAATTAAGGAGAACAAGTGCATATTGATTGTACAAAAAAAAAATTTCAAAGAGCCACGACTGAGATGAATGAGAACTTTTCATCATTTCATAACTTCTTTTTCCCAGGTAAACAAAGATTTTGGCCCCTAGATTATCAAAGTAATTCAAGTGAGCAACCCAGGCTGCACTTGGATACAAAGCCAGCAGCATTTCAGATAGGGCTTTGGAGCAACAGTGCTTTTACACAGACCATTAAAACACAAGACAATGCTGTAATTCTAAAATACCTATGCACCAATCTGGGAATGAAGAGTGCAAATACACCTGGGTGTCAAACAGGCCTGATTTCCTGGTCATTTCCCCTGAGAGCCATAGGATAACTCCCTCAAATCCAAGACTACTGGGATTTAGTTCAGTTCTGAGCTCCCAACCAATGATTTAAAAACAAAAAAACAAAAAAGACATGGTGCATATATGAACTCTTACTCATGGATAACTGACATCCAAAATACTTCATAAACCTCAATGGTCAGGCACCCCTCTGAAATACTGCATTAAGTGGACCTGAATAACACCAGTAATTGTCCATCTTCCCTCTAGTGGATTTATTTTCCTAGGCAGCCTAAATATAGTGGACAAGTGGATTCAACTGAAAACAGGTGGAAATGATTCATTTTCTCAGTCTTTCAAAAACAAAATTAAACAAGTAAAATTTCAAATATCAAGTGTTAGACAACTGGGAAGTACTATATTTTAATGGGGATTTGTTTATTTTATTTGTACATTTGTTTCCCCTGCAACAAAAATTAAAAGCAAATTTCAATATGAGCATCTGTAATTCTGCCTTCCCTGAGGGAGAAGGTGCAGAAAGGAGGATCTTTGTAAAATACCAATATGCTCATAAGCATAATGTTCAAAGTTCCTAAAGTAACTAAAGCTTTCACAATACCAAAAATACATTATTGAAATTAACCTAATTTGTTTTAAAATTCATCAAGTGTTCCCTAATTCCTCTGTTCTTTTAAATAGTATTCATATTCATATTTCCTTAGGAATGTTTCTCTTAGTCCTCTAAAATTTTTGCTTTTGTCATCTTCAATCCAAGCCAACTAATGAACCCAGTGTGTAGTTTAACAGCTGTCAGGGCCCAGCTCTTTATACAGAAAACAAAACTTCACTCACCCCTTTATTCAAATCAGCAACTCTGTGCCTGTTATTTTTAACAATAAAGTGATCAGGAAAACAGAAGGCCACTGACAACAGGTGAGAGCAGGAGCCATGTGCTTGTACCTTTTAATTCAGCTCTGTTAAGTGATTAACACCACTTGAGGCACCATCAAAGCAGCCTGACAATGAAACAGCAACAGTCTCCAAAGCTAAACTGTTCATGTATCCAACACCCACCTAAAGAACATCTTAACAAACACATCTGACCAGTCGTGAACAGGCAACACCTCCTAGAACTGACCAGGAAAAAAACTACTTCTTTCTTTTCATTCAAAATATTTATGGTTTATACTCATGGTTTTTTATGGTTTATATGGTTTTATATTTATTTATATAAATGGTATTTTATGGTTTATATTTATGGTATTTATCTGGGATAAAAGGGAAGAAACTGGTAAACCCACAATTTATCTCAAAAAGAAGAATCTGTGGCAAATAACCCAAGTTTCCCTTCAGTGTTTATCCACATGTACAAAGCCTGGCCTAGGGTGACTTCATGATGCTTTATCCCCAGTGCTCTGTTCTGATTAGGCTGGATATTGAGCTCTGCACTTTTAAGACTGGTTTGAGAGAGGAGGGAAGAAGCTGCAGTTTGTTTGCAGAAATTGCCCTTGCTCCCCTGCACTCCTGCTCCCGGCCTGTGCTGGCTGCAGCACGGACAGACAGCAGGACAGAGCTCACCTTTGCTTTTGAGTTATTTTTTTTAAGCAAGCTGAGGCAGGGAAGTTCCCCAGCCTGGGGCTTTTCTGGCCCTGCTCTGGAGTGGAACCCCAGGAATGCCCTGGGAGCTCAGGCCTGGGCCTCAGCAACTCCCAGCACCAGAGACAGAGAGCAGAGCTACACCCCACAACAAGGACTGGCTCTACATGACTTGTGGCTGGCTTCTTTTTCCCCTTCAACTGAAGTTGATGAGAGGGAGGCAGTTTTTTCGCTTTTTCAGACTTGGTCATTTTTCCTTATCTGCATTACATGGATACAGGGTACAAGCACTAAGATAGAAAAGTGCAAAATGGCCAGCAAAGATCTTCTTCAAGGTTTCTTATATGTCCATTTACCCAATTAACAAATGCCAACTAAATTATTTTTCTTAGTGACCCAATGACCTAACACCTGAGTGCTGCACTGCACCATTCTTTATCCAATCACCTACTACCAGCCAAAAACCTCTAGAAGAAGAAGATGAAGAAGAAAGAAGGACAAGAGACAACACCCTGAATCCTCCATCTTGTCTTCTGTTCTCTAAACTAGTTTAAACTCCAAACTTCAACTCTTTTACCCAGTGACATAAGAAAAATTTCTAATTTACACATTTACACTCCTAGCTTTCCTATTTAACTTTACCAGTTGTTTTCAGGGTGTGATGTGAAATTCAGTGATGTCAGAGCCAGGTATCAGAGACAAGGGCACACTCTCTGTGCCTCTGATTCCAGCAAAGGACTTGCTGAATCTGCCATCTCTTCACAACACAAGAGCTTGCATTGTTTAATATTATTCATTTTCTACGCTTGTGAATATTTTGCTTGTTAAAGGAACAGGTTTTTTCACTTTTTTCCAAGGAAACCTTTTCCCCAACTGGTTGGGGGAGGGCAACTTGAATCTGCTTTCTAGAGGGAGCCCTTTGGAAGCTCCCCCAAAACCAGCCAGTGGTGCTGGCAGACTGGGAAAAGGCTGGAGAGCTCCCAGTAGAACAAAGGGTGAGGAACTACTCCTTCAAAGGCAGCTTTGAAATGCAAGTGAGAGCACAGGCAGTGACTGAAGCTCTCTGTGGCACAGCTTCAGAGCCCAGCTACACACACTGCAACCCAGCTCTGCCTTAACTCCACTGCCCTTTCAACACAGGAGGTGACTCTCCTGGGCATTCAGCCACCTGCAACATCTTCTGTGCCCAAACAAAAGTCATTAAAAAAGATGATTTAAAAAAAATTAATCTGGGGAAGTTGGAGTGAAAAAATGGTTTTCCTTCTGAAGATAAGAAAATCAGGGTAAGTTAACTAGTCATGAATTAGGACTCTAAAACTTTCAGAAACCCACCTAAAGACAAAAGTATGGTCAAGTAAGGCCTAAAAAGCTCCTGGATGAGTTTCATTTGAAACTAGCATGCCAGCAGAGCACTGAAATAAAGCAGCTGTGCAGGCAGGCAAGTTAAAGAGGTGTGTGCAGCCCAGACCTATGCCAAGGCACAGGTGGTGGCAGCATGAGAAGTGACTTGACACAGGAGGTGTGTACCTCAAGTGTTTTATTATTCCCCCAGAACCTCACCACCTAGCATCAGTCAGTGGGATGGGTGGATACACACACAGCTTCCAGAGGATTTAAGCAGTCTTCCAGTTGCAAGAATTCACTAGAAGTGTATGATTGTAAAGATTAAAAACACAGCCACCTCTTAAATGCAAGGTAATACTAAAGAAAGTAAGAAATGTAGTTAACAGCCACACAGCCTTTATTCAGTACTTCTTTATTTAATTACACTCTGAGACCAAATAATAGTTTGCATTTCTTGTGATTAAAAAATAAGCATTTGTAAATTTCTTCTGGAAAGGTATCTAAATTTCAGATAGTAAGAACATTGCATATTCCAGTAAGCCAATTTTACTGCTAAGTATTGTAACTACTCTTAATGTCACTTCAATCAGAATAGTATATTAAGAATTAAAAAATAAAACCCATCTAAGCTGAGGCAACTGTGCTGGCTAAGGGACACCATGTGAAATAAAAGGGATTTGCTGGCAGGAGCCTGAGTCACGGCACCCAATGTGCAATTCAGAATGGAACAGATTGTTTCAGTGATTGATAGAGATAGTTTCATTAGAAATGCTACAAAATACATTGAAATAATAATGGAATTACTGCAATAAAAGAGTACTGGGCACTCACTGCAAAAGGTTGAGCTGAATAACACACACAGGTTTGCAAACTCCAGCTTGTGACTGTTACAAATCCACATAATGCAATCCTAATAGCAAGATCAAGCTGCTTCTGAAGCTGATTGCGCTGTGGTACAGACCACCAACTCAAGCCTCTCTTTCTGTGATACAATGTTAAATTGGTCACTTTTTACTATGTAACTGTATCCTATGGCTTTCCAAGAGATACGTTTATCTATTAGTATATATATGTATGAGAGAAGCACAAGAGCTGTGTGATTACATGGATTTGATATACCCCTTATATTAGCATTCATATTCAATCACCTCATTTGGTAACGAGCTCAGAGGTTTTATACAGGAAAAGAGATTAACTATTTGTGTAACCACAAGATAAACTGAAACATCTCATACTCCTCTGGCAGTCTCAATCCCAGGCCACTGTATGAAAGGCACCCCCTCAGAATCCCCCATTGTGCCCACTCCCCTCCCTATTTGTAGCATAAAGATCTATAAATTATCCTCATGGAATTCAGCAGTTCATGCTAAAGTTCCTGCATAATGACAGTGTAATAGACCATGAAGTAGCCCAGGCAGAGGCCTGATGCACGTAAAACATCTCCTAATAAAGCAAGCTGTAATCAGTATCTGCTCCTGGAAGCCAGGCTGTGCCAGCTGCAGCTGTGCAGAGGCATTTTGCAGCTTGCAAAGCTGGCAGATTGCTGGCAGCCCCACGAGCACACAGCTGAGCATGGAGATATGTAACTATACAGAGAATTACCTAGCTGTATACAAATGGACATCAGGAGTATTTCTGTATGCATATGTTTACAGACATTTACACATAAACTATGCTGAACACGACAGCAGTTCTGTGGTACTACATCTTCACAGCTAACAAGGGGAAGATTTTTAGGAGTTAACTGTCCTGAATATGAGAAAATATTGATAGCAAGTGAGACCTAATTACTGGCAGTGTGTGTAATTAATGAGTGACAATCCAGTAAATTGCTGCTTTTCATTTTGAAATGGCTCTAATTTATTCCTCCCCTAAACACACCCATGGCAGTGATTCAGCTTCCTACCTGGAACACACAGTTACTCTGCTCTGCACCAGGACAGTTTAGATGTACACACCAGTCCCTGCTCTCCATAAAGCACAAGCACAGGGGATTGATTGATTGATTGATTGATTGAGACTCTGGAATTCCTGGACTTTCCCCTGCACAGGTGCCCTCCCCACAGCCTGGCAAAGGCTTGGAGCACTGCACCTGGGAATGAAAGCAGTGCCCTGCATCTGGCCATCACACTTCAAGGCTTCAATGGGATCCCTCACAGGGATCTTCAACAGGGTTCTCTGTGGGCATGCTTTTGAGGGAGTAGATGAGTTTCCCTGTGTAAGGAACTCATTAGAGACAGGTCACAGCATCCAAAAGAGCAGAAAGATCATTTAAATCATTTACATAATCCTCCTTTTGAAGCCCTCTACCTAATACATTTTGCTGCCATGCTCAAGGACAGACTGACCATGAGATCCCAGAAGAAAATGACATTTCCCCCTAGGACAGATGAGAGCAATTTCAGAACTTCTTTCTCATTCCTTAGCAGACAGGGTGGACATGTGGCCCTGTCTTGTCTCATCAGTCCCATGCTACAAGCAGGGCACCCATGACCTGTGGAAACAAGCACCACTCCTCAGTTCAGCTCCCAGCCCAGAACATGCCCTCCCTTCCTTCAAGTGCAGTCCCTGGGTTTCATTTAGAGCCATCTGCACTACGTGCCATGGCACACAGATACACAGAAGCTATGACTAGCACATACCAAAGTCTGTATCTAAAAAACCCCAAACACAGCCAGAGCTCAGGCAGCAAGAGCAAGGAGACAATTAACATATCAGGCAATTTCTACAGGCTGCTGACCAAGCACTCCCAAATTGGGGTTTTCCAAATGGACTGAGCAGGACACAGAAAACACCACAAAAAGGAAATTAAGGTCCTTGGCAGGGGTGGGAGTGACTTCATTCTATGTAAGAGAGACTTTCTGAACAGACAGCAGCTTTTTAGTAATTTCAGCGGGAAAGCGAAGTGTTGAGAGTTTAATAAAAATAAAATTGCAACTGCCGTGAACCCCTCTCTGTGAACCTTGTTTGCCTTCACTGTAGAAGCTTTGTGCTATAAAGCTAGAAAATGTTAATTCACAAAACCCTTCCAGTCACCCTGTAAGGGAGAAGGTGGGAAGAAACCTTTATTTGCAGATTTGCAGTTACCTGTGTGTGGTCCCCAGCCAGCACTCAGGAGTGCTCGGTACCGGCTGCTTTCTGTGCACTACAGGAACTTTAGCTCAGGACACAACACCAGTGTCATTTCACAAGCTCAGAACAGGCAACTGAGCCTTATTTTCCCAAATATAACTATGCTGACGATGAGTTGGTCTTCAAAACATTAACAACAGACAACAATTTAAACATTTCATTTTGAAATGCAGCCAGCTATTTTGGTAGATTACTAGAAATATTGTCTTTTTAGAAATACGGTTCCCAGTGGGTGTAGCATCAACCTAGAAAACCTGAAAGTAATTTAATTAACCACAAAGAACAAAACTGCACAAGATTCCAAGCTTTTCTTGGCCCAATGACAAAAAAAACATTGCATCCAACTGGGAAACATCAGAAAATTAATACAGCTTTTTAGGCAGAGTCAGATACCGTGTCTTTGACATATGTTAGCAAACAACAAAAACATACAAGACAAAATGTCCTTGGACAAAATGTATTTGGGAAAAGGGTCACTACATTTTAGCTCTATGGTTACTACAGTAACTTGGAATAACTGCAATAATTTAATCAAGAAGAATTATTTTTCATGGAAGACTGCTGACATTTAAAAAGTAAGCACAAGAAAAATACAGCTTGGTAGCCAAAATCCTCAAATACTTAATTACAATGAAATACCAATAAATGCTGTCAACTGCAGAAAAGATCTTTTTCTGAATGATGCCAGAAAAAGACTGTCTCTAAATGTATTATTCAGGGCTAGCCTCAGAATGATTCAGAAAGCAGCGATCGTGACAGACTGACTGTGTGTGTGCTCCTGCCTTTGCTGCAGCCCCTGGGAGCAGTGGGACTCTGTTTGGTGGGATCACAAACACTGGCAGCAGCCCAAGGAGCAGGGACACAAGGGCTGCACGACAGTCCCAGCCAGCAGCAATGGGTGCAGTGGATTTGGAACGGCTCTAACTGCTGAAGCCCACCATGTCAGCTTTCATTATTAGAATAAGGTATACTGAAGTGGATTAAAATCAAGAGTCAGGAAGGGTTGCTGGTACATTCAGTGACAATGTTCAACTGCAGCACACAATGGCTCAAGAGCAATAAACCTGCTAGCTGCAGAAGGAGAAATACCAGTGGGCAGCTTGTCTGGGGCCACGGTGACAAACTCCAGTGGCTCTCTCTAAGGGCTCAAAGCAGGAACCTGAAGGGGCTGCTGGCACTCAGCATGCTGACCATAACTGCATCCTGCATTACACCTTCTGCCCTACAAAGAAACCCTGTCTTACCCAACTGCCCCAGAACATTAAAAAGAACCTCCTTCAGTATTTACCTGCAATCTTTCCATCAGCTGGTGCATAAATAAATCAGCAACATTTCGGGCTGTCAGTGCTAATGCTGTTATCAGCGGGGAGAGGCTCCTCAGTTGAAGACTGCCCTGCACAAGAACAGAAGGGCTGGAGGATCAGCTGAAACAGGAACTGACTGCTCTGCACGGCCACCTCGGCAAACTCCAACTGCACTGGACTGCTGACCGATGGCAGAGGGACTGCCAATTACATTTCCTGCTACATCCAATTCTGTGCAGAGGCTATGGAAAGGCTGAAAAGGTTCCCAAGACCTTTTTCTTCTTTACGTGGGTTTTAGAGCTTACAAAGACTGACTACAAGAAAGCTTCCTCCCAACCTGCAATGCAGACATCGTAATTTTCCTCCAAGCTACAGAACATCAGACTATTAAAGATTTAAGAAAGTCAGGTATCAGCTCACAAACAGTGGTTAGAAACTGAATAAAACTACTCTGAATAAAACTAGCATTATTAGAAATTGAGTCAAACTAGCATGGCTTCTAGCACTATTCAGATACAAACTCTAAAGGTGTTTTTAAGGACAGGTTATCTCACACAATAAAATATAAGCAAGACAAGCAAACAAATTAAATAAACACAAGAGGACCATGTTGCTATTTGAAAGAAATCTGGAGCACTGCTGAAAATTTTACTATTAGCTCTCAGGAGAAGAAAGTAATTAGCACGGTTTGAAATGAGCATGCTGAAGAGTAAACAAACGCCGAAAAACAGAGCACCTACAGGTTTTAAATGCTTCTTTGCCTACTTGGAAACACATCAGACTGAACCACACTGATGGACTGTACCCATTTGCAATGTTTCTATGTTTGACCACGATTTCATACATAATACCTCATACAAGAGGTTTATATTAGCATTCTGGAGAAACTTGCAGATTTTGAACCAAGTCTATGCAAGCATTTTTATACTCCAAGTCCTTCTCAACAGTAACAGTATGTACTTCTAATAACAAGCAAGTCACTAAGCAGAGAAAGAACTCTTCTCTAAGAATCTGAGATTACTATAGCAGAGTATGAATGCTCACATTAAAACATTTAATTACCCAGAAAAGATGGCTCTTATGTGAATGTAGCTAGTGTCTAACAGGAAAAAACAGGTAAAAATCCTATTTGCACAGTTTGATAAGGACTCTGCATATCAGCTCCTTAGACAGAAGGCCAACACAACATCACATCAGTCACAGCTTTGTCCAGCTAAGTCTTGAAAACCTTCAAAGGCAGAAATTCCACTGCATCTCTGTTGCAGCGCTGCACAGAACACATCCCCTGCTCTGCCCTCTCTCTCCCTGGTTTTCTCTGCTGCACCTTGTGGCCACTGTCCCCAGTTGTGCCACCTGTCTCTGCCACGTGTGAGTGGCACCAGAGTCCCTGCAAGTCTCTTGGGAAGCTGCAGGTTTCTATCCCTTGTCCCTGCACTGCCACCTCCCAGCTCTCAGTCTCTGCCTGCTCTCACCAGTCTCCTGCACTAAGGCCCAGCCCATCCTCAGCATCCTCTGCTCTCCAGAAAGCTTCTCCCCAACAGTCCGAGTTTGGCAAGGCCTACTTGGCAAAGTGTACAGTGAGTACCATCCTCTTTCCATGGGTCACATCCTTAGATCTTTCCCATCTTATTTCGGCACTCTTCTTATAATCCATGTATCAACTATGATGTTTGGCATACAATCATGAGATATTATTTTACCATGAATCCAATCTCTCCTCAGAGATCTGTTTCATGGTATTTCCCAAAATCTAGCCCCCCCCTTCCCAAAAAAATAGTCATAACAAATCCAGCAGTGTGCAGATATCATCTAGAATTGCTCACTAAACACTTCTGACTTCAAATCAAGGAATCAGTTCCAGGCAATTATTTTAAGCCTTCCTCAACATCAAAAATAAGGTTCCTGGGAAAACACTAATGTTCACAAGATGTAAGGAATGTTACTTGAAGCTTCAGGTCAGGAAAGAAATTGTAAAATTGAACCATAAGGGGAAAAAAGAAACCCCAAAACCTCCAACTAAACAAGCTGTTGAAACATCTATGGGTTTTCCCCAAACATTGCTGTTGATTAGGAGGGTCATCACCAGTTTACTGCCTAACCTGGCTGCTATTCCATGAGCAAAGCATGACTGCTACTTTATAGTACTTGGGAAGAGTAAGGAATTCCACAAAGATTTTTTGCACAATAGTCAAAATACAGACCTTCCCATCTGCTGACTGAAGCTGTCTACCTTTGAATTTTTAGTGCCTGACCACAATCTAACAGGAGTGTGAGTGACAGACAGTTGTACATTCCTGCATGAGACTCTGTGCCAAATGCTTCAACTGTGATGGATGCATTCCCTACACTTCATCTGCTACCTACTGAATTATTCCAAATGACTGCAGCTGTTACAGCACTGGCTAAACTGAGAAGGTGGTCTGCTGTTCCCATGTGACACAAAACAAAGCCTGCAGCAAACAAAAGCAGCTTCAGAGATGACCTTGCCCAGCAGTGGGATTCTGGCAGAAAAGAGATTACAGTCCCCAGAAAGCAAGGAGAAGCCCTATTTACAGAAATTTATTTGGCATATAATGCATCCAATGCCACTTCTCCAAATACTGCCACGAGTGGTGGTGACAGACTTACTGAGACAAGGTGAGCAAAATGAAGACAAGCTCATCATTTATGATTTCAGCAAGAATCAATTTTACTACATTAACAGATTTATAATCCAAACATACATACACAGGCATATATAAATCCTACTGAATTATGCATATGCTCCCCCCAACAGGAGCTACTGCATCATTTCCAGATCTAAAAGTTCATGGTTTCTAAGGAAGGAAGCAACAAGAGCTGAGGGCATGCTGCCAGAAAGGAATCACTAAAAAAATCTTAAACAGAGGAGTCAGATGCATGTAGTTGGAAATATTATTGGAGGGAGGCAGGGAGATCATATAATTTTATGATTATGATAAGGCATGGCACAAAATTATGAATTTTACTATAAAGCATAAAAATGTATTCTATGCAAAAATGAAAACTGTGAAAGGTGCTTTTTGTAAATTCCCATTTGGAAATTATCTCTATGAAGAACTTAAGAGTGAGCTACAGCTGAAGAGCAAAAAGATACTACAATTTTTCAAGTCTTAGGAAATCCTTACCAAGACTGGATGCACATTCACATTTTAAACCAAAACAGTCCTCACAGATACTGTGAAATAGAAAATGAACTCTTAAGCAGTGATAATTTATGAAATCAAGTTACTCGATTCACAATCCTGCTTAGGAGGCAGCAAATCATGCTCTGACATGTAAATGTTAGAAAAGCAAATGGTCAGAAGAGTGGTAAATCCCAAAGTATTTCAAAGCCTTTAGTCCATACTGGGAAAAGCCAGCAGGTAGATCTGACCAGCTGGCTCCAGGACACATCAGATGAAGCCAAAACCGCTCATTAAGAACACTCCTAAAACGTTCCTATTGCGAAAAGCTTGTAAAACAGACCAAAATTTCAGCTTCTGTAAGAAAGATGCCATCTCTAACATACTACACTGATCTAAAAGACAACAGGACAAAAGGATTCTTTAGATGTGGAATGGCAAAGGAAGCAAATGATCAGCTGGTGCCTGAGACACAGCAAGTGAACCATGGACAGGTGCAACAGACACAGCACGCTTTTAACTCCCCAAAAACACAGAGGAACAACAGCATCGGGGTTTGTAGGTGCAAGAGCGCAAGGTAAACATCATGACAAGAGTCATGAGATAGAGCTGTGTCCCAGAGGCTCTGGAAAACACATTCCAGGTAACTGGAAATGTTACAGAGCTGGAAGTGAATGAAATGCCCTTAACATTACAGAGGTCAAGGCACTTAAGAGCTTAATGCAAGCAAGTCCCAGCTGAAATGAAGGTATGGTTTTGATAGGGGCATAGAGAGAACCTTGGTAAGTTTGAGAGTTTGCTGCAGCTAAACACAGTGAAAGGGACAGCAGGAGCTCCCTGATCAGCTATGGGGAGGGCTGTCATTAATGAAGGGACTCTAGTGAAGCAGACTGGTCTAGAGGTCCTTGAGATCTAAAAGAGAGCTATATTAAAAGGGACATACTCAAGTCACATACTCAAGACACTGCAAAGTCACAAGTCACCTCTTAATGTAGCTCCAAGTGAGAGAAGATTTATCACAAAATGTCACATACAACGACTACAGAAGGGCAATTCTACTTGAAAAAAGCCCGACAAACCAAAACCCCAGCCCACAAAACACTGGAGAGAGGGAAACAAAAAGCCATTACTGCCCATTAGTATAGTGCCATCCTCACTTTGCCTGTAGGGCCTGTGGAACTGCAGAAGCAAAGACAACACTGGCGTTCAGTGCCGCTCTGACTTTAAGGAAGGCTTCCCCAAGTGTCCTCTGCTCCAAAATCAGACTGCAGGTAAACCTGCATGCTTCACCAACTCAGCAAATTCATTACCATGGAACAAGATTTAGAATTCACCCAACATCCTCACTTTTCCAGTTTTTCCTCCACTGTTGCTCAAACCAAGAGACCCTTACCCCACCTCCCTCCCTCTCCCCATGTAACTCAAATGGAGCAGGACCACAGCTGCCAAATCCATGGCAGGTAACAGAAAGGTATTTACAATCCTAACCCAGGAAAGCGACCTAACAACCAAAACGAAATCAAAACTCAGTTGAACAGCACAAAAACAAAGTTACTACCTTCAGAAACACGGATTTATTTTGTAACAGCACTGCATTTTAAATGCTGCTCTTACTAAGGTTTCTCTTGAGAAGGAGGAAAGCTCCTGGAGGCTCGGTGTGTCCAAGGAGTGCTCTGAGAGAGGGCACTCTGAAGAGTCACTGAGCAAGCCCAGGGGGAGCAGAACACTCAAGAGCAGTTTCCTCTCAACACTTTAAATGATCACTAAGTACAGCAGCATTTTAAAGAAGCAGATGTGTAGTTAAGAGCACCTTAATGCCCACACAGTGCCCATAATCAACATGGGCATTACGCTGTTATTAACAGCGAAGCAAAGATATTTTTTGAGCTAGAGGAAAGGAGGAAAAGATTGGTAAAAAGAAATTACAATGTTCAGGGTCATTTTTTGATTACTTGGAACTCCAAAAATGTTGCTATTTCCCCCTATTTTTCAGAACATTCTTACATGAGAAGCAAAATCCAGCTTTTAAAGCCATCATTTTTAACAGAATTTCACAGAAAGGTCAGAACAGAGCCCTACAAAAAATAAGCCTCACTGCAGACACCACCAAATGGAGGTTACTGACTCTGTAATAGAGCAAAAGCCACAAGAATGAAGGGTTATTGCTTAAGTCAGTCTTACAATCATCACGTAACTCATAAAAAAGCATATTTTGGGCTAAGTCATGTAAATACCCTCAGTGGTTTTCTTGGCCCATTTTTTTTTTGTCCTTTTAGCTCTTAAAATAATTCTGCCACATAGTTTCTCGTAAGCTGCTCCTTGTCTGGGTTGTGCACCAATTTCACAAGGTCACCAATTCCATAAGCTTGCATGCTCAGGCCTCTCGCCTTCCAATGTTTTGGGGATTTTCATTTTTTTATATACTTTGAAGTGACAGGAATCAATCCTCTTCTTCAGCCGTCTTTGGGCTTCATAAGCACGGGCAAAAATCACTGAATACTAAACAGACTTGAACAGCAAGTATTCTCTTTAGATCTCATCCTGACACAGATGAACAGCTGGTAAAAAATAGTTTCTCATTAAAAACTTGCCTTTCTAAATTAAGAAAAACTTAGGATTGTTTTGTTTGGCACACAGAATGAGTAAGGTTCATTCACCTCGCTTTAGCCACTGCCAAAGGAACAATTTAGAATAAATGTGGTCATATAGATCTTTTGTTCTACAACAGGAGGTGAGGACCTTCCACAGCCCATTCATTCCATCTGAGGATCCAACCTGAAGCTACTTCTTAGGAAAAGCTGGTGAAGTCTCTGGAGGTGCTCCTCTCTCCCCATGCTGGCCCAGGTGGCTTTGCCAAAAGATGACAAAGTACAAAGTGTCAGAGCAGGCAGAAGAAAACAGAGGAGCCCCTCTCGCATTTCCTCTCTGGAGGGTGTCCTTTGGGTGAAAGAGAGTGGCATTCCTGAAGAAGAACAGACAATAACTACTGCAGAACACTCGAGGCAGGGGACAAAGGAAACTGACAGTCATTTCACATAAGCTGCTGTGACAAACCTGTAAACTGGAATTGAAGAAGTCAAGTGAAGCAGCCAGGAAAATACAAGCCATTAGCCTGTGCACATAAGCTTGCAAGAAATGGGAAAGGTGAATAAAAAGCCCGAGATGGAAGGAGGCTTGTATCACAAAACACCACTGTCTTTTTATGGCTAAGATAAATTACCTTTTCCCAGAGAAAAGCAATGCAGTAGATTTAATCCACCCTGGAGAATCAATTAATAAATTACTGTCCAGGAAAGCTCTGTTTCAGGTGTTCAATAGGGCTGTACAAGTGCCCACACTGAAAGGCCTATGAAGGAAAAGGGGAGACTGGAAGGTGACCAAAATAGCAATCTTGGGACCAGGAAATAAATAAATAAATACACACATTAACGTAAATAAATAAATTCATTCATACTGGCACATAATAAGATGATAAAATATGCTGCCAAGAAAGTAACTGAAGCCTTTGAAGGTTTTAAGAGAATCACTGAACACAAACCCAAGCACTCCAGGATGTCTAAAAGCCTTATGGCTTTGGCCCACTGCAGACTTGAGGCAGTTAAAATACTTCCCATCTTTTGTCCCTTTTCCTTGATTTTTTACAAGACCTGTAGACATCTAAGTAACTAAAGAATTTATATATGTATTTACACGTATATGTATATCATTATACTTCAGCATTAAAGCAGGACTGCAGACCAAATTTACAACACAGACTTTTTACTCTATCAGCAGATATATGCCATAATATAAATTGTTGACTTAAATTTAACTCTGGCACACTCTGGCAGGCAATAAAATAACAGAGGACACTGGTATTTAAAAGTACAGAACAAGATCACCCTTCCAGTTGTGACGAAGAAATATCTTAGGATTTTATAAACAGAGTTCCAAAAGGTTTTGTTTTGCTTTGCTACAGCAGTACACAAAAGCTACCAACAGCTCATATGTACACCAGACTACACCTGAGCTCAGAAACGACACCCCAGCTTTTAATACTCGCTTGCTGGCAGTATTAAGGTAACACTGTTGAATAGCTCACTTCATCTTAAATATGTCTGATGTCCTCCAGCTGAAGAGACAGATTCACTGATCTTTTGCTCTTTCCTCACAGACTACAATGCAAAGAATTAAACATCTTTCTTTTCTTACAAATTACCTCATATATTCTACAATCTAACCTTTATCTTTGTTTTAACAAACCGTAAATACATCTGCTGCTCTTTATGCACATTTTCTCCCTTATGTTACCTCCAATTTGCATTCTTCCTATTTCTTCTCCCATTCACTCTTCCATTTTTGTTTTTGGTTCTCTGCTATTTCCACGTATGCTCCTTGTCTGTAGTTTTTTCACTAATTCTAGACTCTGCCTACAATAATTTCTCATCAGTAACACTTTGCCTCTTCCTCAGGGATAAAGGATGTCCTTCACTGCCCGAGGTTATCTGTGAAAGTTAACAGAGGAGGTTATGGCAGCATAAACACAGAGTTCTCTCCTGGTGAAGTGTCCCCTTGCAATCAGCTGGACCTGAAAGACCCAGCTGGGATAGAATGGTTTAGGTTACACCTGTGGGCTGTAACCTACCTGCATTTTACCTGTGAGCTGAAAAAGGTTCAATAAAACAAAAGCAAGGAGCACTCCCACAGCTCTGTATCTGCTCACTGCAGGTCATATAAATACAGCTGAAAATGACAAGTACACGTGTCTTTTTTCACTTCTATTGAACAACATAAAACCAGCAAATTCTTTGAAGTACTGCAAAGTCATTTGAGATGTGACCATGCTTGATGTTCTCTGAAACAGGCAAACATGCCAACCACAAACAGTTTTATATCTGTCTTCTGCAGACAGGCAGGTTCAGGTATATTATATATATTACTGCCAAAGCAAGGCAACAGAACAGAAATCAGTGTCAACTCCTGATGTCTGTAAACACTATCAGTTTCAAGAACAATGGGCTCAGCTTTTACATGAGAATCAAAACCATGCTTTTCTATGCTGCTTGCCTCTCAGTATTTGTCACAGGACTTCCAGATATCATCAAGAAAGGAGTGCATTGGCAAACATTTTTCAATTTTCTCATCAAAATACCAGAAAACAGGATAAAAACAGGCAAGCCTACTGAAAACTCTTCCCACTGTTTCTGTCTCTTTTGCCACTTGACTGCAATGTCAGTTTACTCTTGTTCACATGAAGACAATTCTGCCCTGGACATATTTGAACTTACTAAGAAAGAGCTCAAACAAAATTCCCGTCTTTTCTTGTGGTAAAATAAAACAAATGTCAGTTAAATGTAAGGTACTAGACATTTGTTTAGATTGACTGAGCTAGGAATTAGACTTCTGAGTTCAGGGAGCCAAATCCTATATTCTAGAAACTTGCCAGATCTCTTAGGAGCAGTTTAACTGCCCAATTGTTAGACTTGCAACCATCTAAAATATGGAAGTACTGGGAACTGAATAGATTTTTTGTTATTCTTTTTTTTTAAATTAAATATACATTATGAAAAGCCAGAGATTCATTTATGGAAAACACAGGAACCATTTACAGAATAGTGCAGTTACACCCCCTGTGGCCAGTACAGGCATTTTCCAATATAGGATGCCCTCTTTTTTAATATTATGGAAATGGAAAGGAGACTACTAAACATTTTAGAGTGTTTCAATTTTGTTTTGCAAAACTGAAGACTTTTTGGGACATCTGATTACTGCTTAACAGTGTTTTAAGTGGAAGTAGACACAAACCATGCACCTGATTCTCCGAGTTTGCCTTTCACCTGCTTGAGCAGGCACAGTCAGGCCAGTGCAGGGAAGTGGGAAGCTGCCACCTCATTATTTACAAGTCTCCAAATAATGTTCCACGCATTAATGACCCCAGTAACACTCTTCTATAACTAAAGAAACCTCACAGAGACCATGTAATTCAAATAAAATTTTAAAAATCTTCCATTTTTGCACCGCATGGTCTCATCCTAACTCGAGAGCTCGCTACCAGGAGAGCGGAGCCCTCGGAGGGAAGGAGCGGTGCCGCAGCGGGATTCCCTTGGGAGGTGGCAGCTGAAGGGAAGGTGACACACACTGGAGCTCCAGCCCCCAGCCTTACCAGCCCTGCTGAGATGCTGCACGTGCACCATGACTCCCTCGGTGTAGGCCCCTGGCTCGTAGCTGTCCATCTCGCCGGTCACGATGTGAGCGACCCTGGCGGCGCGGCCGCGGATGGCGCCCGCCGCGCGCTCCAGGCCCTCGGCGTCCTGCTCCCGCAGCGCCACGATGCAGCGGTTCACGTCCTCCAGGATGTGGCTCTCTGCAAGCACAAGGGCAGAGCTTTAACACCTCCTCAGGCACCCACACACCGCTTACACAGCTGGGCTGCACAGCTTACAGCCCCAAACCTGCGCTTCAAGCTCTCCCAGCAATTTACTGCTGCCTACAACTCAGAGGCACTGCAATGCTCTCCTCCCAGCGAGAGCAACAATAAAATATTGGGGCAGAAACTGTTAAAAAATACAAAACCCACAAAACCTTACCTACAAAGTAAGTATTTTCAAAATAAAGGAAAATTTATTAAAGCTGCTGCTTTATTGTTGAAACCTTCTTAGGCCACTGTGAGAACATCTTCCATAATGAGATGTGTCTCCAATGACAAACAACTGCCCAACAATTAAATTTACTTTTTAAATCAATGCCTTAGGATGCTCGTGCTAAATCAAACTCTAAAGTAAACTATCACCCCTCTGTCTTTCCTAGATGCACATTTTTCAACTGGCAATAGTGAAGTTGTGTTTGTGCTTACCAAACCAGCCTTTGATAATCAAGCATGTAGAAATGGGGAAACATCAGCAGGAAGGACAAAGGAGAAAATACTGGTACTAAAGACTAAAACTTAAACCAAAGCGTAAGACACACAAGTAAGGATTCAAATCAAGCTAGAAGACAGCAGTGTCAAGAACTACAGAGAGTACAGTTACATAGTATGTTAATATTTCCATCTATACAACCAATATTGAAGGACATACTCTTTTTTCTGGCAAATTAATGCAAATATGAAATTAAACTTATGGTACAAAGGTAGTATCATACAATACATTTTTAAATGATAACGTTTCCTGCTTTAAAGCTTAAACACATCCTAAAAATCTCCCTACTAGAGCTGGCATTGCATTTCCTTTCCTACACAGATTTGCAATCTGCTTTATGTCTCAAGAGAGCGTACTACAAGAACATCAGAAGTGCACTTTGTGAAGGCAATAGATCTGCTCCATCTTCAGAAGCAGCAGTGAAACTTCCCTTGCACTAAGCCAGGAATTAATTCAGAGCTTACAGGTTTCCTGTTAATTCACATGACTGCCATTCTGTTCACGAGTACTAAATTATGTTTTATGTTATCCAATAAATTAGACAATCACAGTAACTTGGACAGATAAAACACACCATTAGGTAATCCTGAACTACTACCTGGGTCTGGCACGACTATCTTGGGATTCTGCCTATGCAAAAACCTATCAACTCTGGCTCAGCTTCTGAAATGGCTCCATCACAGAACGTCTCTGGAAACATAAAACATCCTCATCCTTTTCAGCTCCACGTCACCACCTCCCCGGTGTGCAGAGGAAGAGGATTTAGCAATGCTGCCCGTGTCAGCACTGAGTGCTCAGCGGTAGCTGCACCCAAGGAGTGCCAGCTCCACACAAACAGGGCACTCAGAGCCCTGGCAGCTGCCTCAGCTCCTCCAGTGTCAAACACAACACGGCCAGCTGGAAACAAGAGGCCAAAAGAGCAGGCACACAAAGGTGTTCCAGGCTCTAACCTGTGCTCTACAGGTCACACCCAGCTTTCCTTTGCCAGCCAGCTTTTCCTGTGGGCTCCCACAGGAGGAGCTTTGCAAACAAGCTGGTTTGTTAACATGCACAGCGATGGGGAGAGAGGTCTGACATGCACAGAACACAGGAGAAAAGACTAAACAACCCCACTTCTGCTGCCACAGTTACATCCAAAATGAAGCAGTATGGGCCACCATTGTATTAGTTTTAATACTGTCCATGTGTTAGCACAGACAATGACAGGCTGAACAGTACAACCACCATTTCAAGGGCCTTGCTGTGAAGGATACACTGCTTTTTATGGTCCAGCAAAGACAGCAATTAAAGAGTTTAATCCTGTGTAAACAGGCAGGGCTCTTCCAGGTCCTACCAAGCAAAATCTCATAATAGAAAAACACAAGTTACCTGGTTATTTCATATGATATGACTCTCAGGGGCATTAAAAAAATAAAATAAAATGTGGCCTCAGGGACATACTGTATGAATGGAACACGTGGTGGAAAGCTCCCAGTTTCCCACCTTCTAAGGGATGTTTACAAACAACGCTTTTCTAGAACAGCAAACCTGAGAGTGGATGCTCAACAGAAATGCAATTAGACCTGAGTGTTGTAAGCCTGAGATTCCCATCAGCAGCTTCCTTCCGAACTGACAAGACTACTTTTAAACCATTTTAGAGCTGGATATAAACCAGACTGTGAAGTCTGCTCTCAGGAACAGATATCTCAGGTATCTGTCCCGAAGATGACAGAAAGGGATACTGATTTTATTAATCTTGTACTGTCCATCCACCTTGTAGGAGAAAAGCAGCACAAGAGCTTTTCTTGCTCCATCCACCCACCCCCAGATAATGGGAAGGTGCCCAAAGCTGTGTGTGCAGCACACACTCCCAAGCCCTTGGCAGCACAGCACCACGTGCTCCCTGCACACTCACAAATCACAAGGGAGCCTGTCCCCAGCACAGCCACAGCCAACCTCTCACAGTGTTCTGAAGCTCTTCCCAGAGGAGCTACTTCACAATCAGTAAAACCTGGCTTAATTTCGTTTTCCCAAGGCACAAGTAAACTTATACATTTGCCTCAGGAGATCTAATAGAAAAGAAACAGCACTGATGTCCAGCTGAGATTGTCTCTGCCTCCATCTTTCTTACAGATACTTCTCCTCCTATACCAAATGCATTAGGTCAACTTTTGATTTCCAGCCAAGTATCTTACTTTCCAAAGCAGAAAAGGAAGATTAGGATGATGGACCATCTCTTTGTCACAAGTCAATGTCTAGCAGAAGAGTTAATTGTAGCAGCAGATTGATAGATGTTTAAGGAAATTGTCAGATTGCCATGGTTGCCATGGCAGTTATCACAAACAGTGCACTGCACCTTCTGATTGCCCTCTGGGATTTTGGTGTTAGTCAAAAATGGCCAAAAATCATATCTCAGCTGAGCTAACCAATGGCTAATAAAGCTGTCTGACAAGGCCATGACTCAGACTGTCTCTGGGACAAAATCAATAGCTCTTCCTCTGCACATCATCTAAGAAAAAAGACAGGTGACGCCCTTCCACTCCACTTGGCATTGATAAGGCCTCAGTTGAAGCACTTTAATTAAACTTTCTCTGCTCAGCTTAACAAAAAATAAAATTGTGAACTAAATGGAGACATTATGAAAAAAGAAAAGACAAATAATTACTAGAAATTAAAAAAATTTAGTACCTGAAGAAGCATTATAAAAATCAATTTGGTCCCCTGAAGACAAGATAGAAAATAAAACATTCATTTCTGCAAGCCCTAAATCATAAAATTAGGAATGTAAGTAGTGACAGTCTAGCCAAAAAATGATTTCTATCTTTTCCCATCTGTTGGCATGATAAAACAGGAAGTACAGCAACTTTGTACAAGCAGTCTACTTCCCTTCAGATGACTCCCATTCCCTGGGCATGGCACCTCGGAGTGCTCATCAGAAAAGGACCCCATGTTTTCCAACAATGGCACTATCCAGCATGGCAAAAGACATGCTCCCACAGATTTGTAATATTTGATGAACTCCAGAAAGATATCTGACACCAAGAAAATGGTAAGAACATCCATACTTAGATTTAGCAAGTTTAGTGCCAAAGCCAAGAGAACGAAACAACTAAGTGGAAAGTGCAAGTCCCGGTATGCAACTCCCCGTTATCACCTTTCTTGTATTCAGATAGGAAAAAAAACCCAACAAAACCCAAGTTAATCTAATTCCCACCTTTTTGCTACATACTGAAGTTCAGACAATGCTCAAGGCTAAATGTCCATCAGCAATCTTATGAAATAGGTTTTCTTGGCACTTGCAGCTCTTTTAATAAAATATCAATAGTCTACAAACAAGTCAGTGTCTTAGTCACTACTCAGAAACAAAATCACTGGTAATCACTTAATGTCCAAAGCTCCTGGCAATTTCAAGAGAAAAATTTTTAAATTAATAGAAAAGTGTAGAAAAATAATTACTTTGAACAAGGAAAATACATATCCTTTCTTCTTTAATTGTATTAATGTTCTTCATCTGCCAAATCTAAGAAACTAAATGATAATTCCTAATATTGTTTGTTGCTAATCCATCTGACAACCCTGCCATTCTGTCTCAGAAAGGTGGTACTATAACAGGCAGGGTTCCCAATTATCTGGTATTTAGCCAAATGCATTCACACTTCCAAAATTCCAAAACTGCTCCAGAAGTTTTAGACACACAAAGCCGTAACACAAGAAGTGTACAAGTGTCTACTGTCCGGCTTAAAAGGCAAGGAGCTCCCAGAAAGCCACAGGTTAAAGCTTCACCTCAGTCCCTGTAAAAATTATGGAGCAAGACCTCAAGGAAAACATTTCCAGGCACCAGAAGGGCAAGAAGCTTATTAGGAATAAGCATTACTGATTTACTACTGGGGGCAAATCAAGCATGGGCAAGCTGCTTGCTTTCAGCGACAAAGGACTGCCCCTGCCTGGGGATGGGGCCGCGCTCTGGTCATCCCTGACCCCAAGGACGCTTGTGCCAGTGTCCCCAGGCTCCCCACAGGGAAATGATGGGCAGGAGAACAGCAGTCAGGCCTGCAGGCTCACTGAGGAGCAGGACAAAGCTGCATGAGGACAGCTGCTCCTCAGGAAGGCCAGGAGGAGGCTGGCACTGTTCAAAGGCCACACAGAAGCCACCCTGAGCAGCTCTGCAGGTGACATTGACTGGGCAGCCTGGCTGGTTTGTACCCCAGAGGACAGGACTGACACCCAGAGCAACCCTGACAACCTGGACCAATGCAACAACAGGCTCAGCAGGAAAGCAAAGGAAACTCAGGGCTTGATAAAAGGGAAGAAAATAGTTTCTCCATTATGAGCATGAGGAAACATTCCTTCAAATTGCCTGTGAAGACCAGAAATCAACTGATGCAGATAAGTGGGTGCAAATGCTGTTGTTTCTAAGTGCTAGAGAAAATTAATTTATTATTCCCTTCGTGGCAGACTTTTTCAGCACTGTTTAACTATAACCTCCCTCTGAAAGGGGAACTGTGACTCCAAGAAGGATCACGCACAGACATGAGAAGCATCCTAAATTAACATGTATGCCTCATGTTAATGGGACAGATTTTCCTGAAGGAACATGTCTACAAAATTTGCCAGAGTGGTCCAGGAAACAGCAGGCTAACTTGGAAAAAAGGAAAAATCTCAGACTATCCAGTACCACAGGACATAAGACAGAAATATGGTGTCTGTCTCTAACAGTGAGCTGGAGGCTGCAAGCCAAAAGCTCTAAGACAACACAAGAAAAAGAATGGAGCTGACTGTGAGGAAGGAAAAGAGGGAACAGCATAAAGGTACCCCCCTAGGCAATGTTCTTCAGGATCTACCATTATCTGAGCAGGTCCCTACAGATTATTTTTCAGGGAAAACAGACACACTACTTCATGCTTTTAGAAACTTCAACCTGTAGTCTGAAAAACTGGCTTCAGTTCTGTTCCCAGAAAATTCTAACTGAAGTGTGTATTTCTTCCAAATTTTACCTTAGGGTGAACAAAGCATTGACAGAGTTGGCAGCTTGTCCTTAAGGTTCATTTTCATTCGCATATGCATGAATGAATCTTGAGTGTCAGTATCTAAACTCATGAAAGCTAAAAAACACCCACAAAAAAACTCATAGAAAAAACCCATCAACAAAATCAACCCAATCCACACAGTAAAACCAAACTCACCCAAAATTCTCAGCCACATCACCACCAAAATAGAAACTATAAAAATAAGCCTTAAATAAATATCTACTAATTACAGAGTTGGCAGCCCAAAATTATCAGTTTAACTGGCTGATAAACGTTTCAGATTACAGAAAAATTTCTCTCCCTGCATGAGTGAGAATGTTACAGTAATATTCATCCTTTCCAGAGCTTAATCTCCTTCCCTCATTCCTTTTAACATGATTACAATAAGATTTGGTTGGTTTGAGATGCTAACTGCTTCAATCCTTGCCCTCCGTTTCCTGGGCACAAAATTCAGCCAGGTTTCTGGACTGTCAGCTTTCCTGTTCAGCATCCAGATGTATTCCAGAACCTTGGTGAAATGAAGGAAGCACCAGCTCAGACTCTCAGCACATTTCAGTGTCTCTCCTCTCCTAAAGCTTTACACAGGCCAAGCTCAGAGAGCCCTGAAAACAGAGAAAGCACACAGGCCAATTTGGATCTAGGGAAGGATCTGGAGAGAGCACAGGCAGACAAGAAGCAGACCTGGAAGCATGAACACTGGGATAGGACAAAGATAAAGGGAAGTCAGAAAAAGCAGGAATGTCCACACAACAGCTGGGCAGGGGACACTTGTCCATCTGCAGACTTGAGCTGTCCCCTGGGCTGAGAGCCCAAGGAAACCCTTCCCTCCAGACACTCACGGAGCTCAGCCCAAGCCCAGCCCTCCTCAACACACCCTTCTTGTGTGGGCTAAAGGAATCACTGCCTTTAGGACAATCCACCTCAGCCTCCACACACACATGGAAAGGTCTGCAGGGACCCAGGTGCCCATTTCTCTTCTCTGCCTACAATCACCTAAGAACACTTAGCTCTGTTTTTATTCTAAACTTACAGGAGATGGTTCATACTTACCCTCAACTGTGTACAGAGGCAACATAGAACTTTTAATGTATTAATAGTCTCTAAAATGCTGGTGACTCTGTAGGACCAGAAGGGAAAAACAAGGAATTGGAAATGGTAGCAGGACAGGAAAGAGGAGACAATGGAGAGTAAATAAAACAGAGCATCCTTGTTTAATCCTTAGAAATCACTGTAACCACAAACTCCTTTTCAACTGCCACTAAACTCCAGAATGAACATGCAAATTTTACTCAGACTAGGCATGCTTCAGCTATGAACCTAGGTAATTGTTATGTTGATAACCCATGTGATCGTGTTAATAACAATTCTCTTCTAGAAGAGCATTATCCTCACCAAAGAAGCTATAATCAAAACCACAGAATTTCTTTCAAGAGAATAATTTACCTTCTTAACAAATTCATCAACTTCAGCTTTGAAAGTACAATGGAATAAACCTCTTCAACCTTAATTTGACCACATTAACCCCTGATAACAATGACCAGAATGCCACTCTGGCCAACATGAAGCAGCAAGCCTTTTTCTAGGAAACCTTTTTCTGTCTCAACTACAGCAGGGAGACTGATACTTCCACGTGCAGTTATTTACATTACAATTCCATGATGGGGCCTGGGACTGGATGAGTTTCAAGGCCCCTTCCAGCCCAGACCACTCTATGATCTCCTAAATCTGCTCACAAATGTGGGGACTGACAAATAGTCCCCATTTCCTCTTCCATAGCAAGTCCTACTTCAACTAACCTGCTTAATGGACCCAGCTTTGCTAAATTGCTCCAAAGAGTAGCTAATACTGTATTAGGTGTAAATATTTTATTTGAAGTGCTTCCAGACAGATCCAAGCAGCCATGAGGTAATCAGGATACATCCTTCTCCTCTGACAATGCTTTTTAGGTATTTAAATTTTAGTGAATTCTAGAAAAACATTGCCACATAACCCTAAATTCTGCATTAGCAGGTTAACTGGCCCTGGTTTTTCACCTCTTCAGTGGGAGGTGGTAAATGAGCCGTAACAGTCAAAATGAAGCTGCTGAGGACTGGGGTGGGACAGATGGGGAATCCCTGCAAGGACCATGGGATTCACCATTAATAAAGAGCTCAAGGAGGTTGTTCTTGTTCTGAATACAATACAGAGCCAGATGTGAGCAGCAGGACAGAGCAGACCTTCATGTCCCATGTTTCAGGATTGTGTGATGGAGAGGGAAGAGCAGTGAGGATTGCTGGCCAAGAAGAGCACGGGCACAGCCGGCTCCCGAAGGACTGGAGCACACCCTTCCCCAGCAGCAAGGCCTTTTACACACTATGACATACAATTGCTCTGAACATCTGCCACCAACCAACAGCCTTCAGTTAGGCTTTTCCTTTGAGCTTGTTACCTTAGATGTAATAATTACTTTTCTCTCTTCATTTTAGCTAAGGGATAATGGAGAATTATTTGCCTTATAAAATCCTGTCACATTTTCCCTCAGTATGTGGCAGCCAGCTCAAAAAATACGCAGCATAACCATTTTCTTTATACTCAGCCTGGGCCTGTTCCCTTCATTCCACCACACTGCACAGCCAGAGCATTCATTATTCTCCTCAGAACATTCCCTCTCAAAAATTACAGGAGGCAGTTTCCCTTTCTGTCACTTTTATAAACCTCAGGTAAAAATTCTGTGAGGCTTCTTTTTTCAGGAGACCCTGACCTACAGAAGGGGAGAGACTTTTCCTGGCAATTTGCTCCTTTGTTTTTTCATTACCATTAGTTTTGCAGCGGCCTGCTGGAACTGTCTGCAGGAGAATGCTGAACTACAGGAGAGCATTTTCCTAAGCAGAGGACTGTGTCATAAAAAATGCTCCACAAGTCTTTGGTCTTTTGTGCCTCACCCTCCTGCCCAGTTTCAATGCAGAGTTGCTTAAACACCCAATTAATAAAAGCTACAAAGGGAAAAAATAATATAAGAATTGCAATAAATAAATAAATAAATAAAAAGTTGTATTCTCAGTGCTGTGGAAGTCGAGATTCAATTTTCCATATCATTTGTTCAGCCAAAAGAGAAGAACTGAAGTCTGCACTTCCATTGCCCCAGGTGAAATATGAGCTGGCCCTAAACAGGACATATATAAATTTGTTTTCTGCCCTTCTATGGCTGGGAAATAGAAAATTTATTGTTGCTTTCTAAATTCTGCATTCAGAATCCAAATCTAGCTAAAATATTGTCTAACTTCATGAAAATATTTCTTAAAAACTCAGAAAGGCCTCAATAAATCATAAGTCTTTAAGTCTAAAATGGCAAAAGCATGTTTTCTGAGTAAGGGATTATCTGAAGGAATTAGTTTATGCCAGGAATTAGACTGAGACTTATGTCATTGGAAATGAAAAGTCTTTGGAACATGGAAATAACTAGCCAGATTACAGGGAAATAATTCATAGCACCTACCTTACAAATCAATGCACAGCTGATATAACCTAGTTCATAATTTCAGGGCAGATGCTACAGAATGAAGAGCTGGCAATCTTCCCACTCGGGACCAAACAGCATAAGAAGAAATTTGCAATTACTAGGGAATATTCAATGTCTATCTTTGCATCAGCTGGAAGGTTGGACAATTTGTCACCTTCAAAAGATTTCATTTCCTCAGGTGGGCAGAGGGGAGAATTAACAAACATGGTAATACATCATCCATTTCCTTCTGCAAGATCAGGGGTGTAAAATTGGAGAGCTTTGTGTCCCCTGTTTCACAGCGTGTGCAACAAAGCTGACTATTATGTTAAATGGTGGATATTTCATTGGGCTATAAAATATTGTTAAAAGATAACAGCCATCTGCCACTGTTACATAATTGCTCGGGTGAAAATACTGACTTTATGGTAATTATGGTAATCTTCTCTTTGTTATAGCTTTGTACCTGCTATAGTAAGCATGTGATCAACACCTAATAATACTTTTCAACACACAACAACCAATGCACCGCGGGGTAAGTGTTAACAGAAAAAATTTCATTGATGAGACAACTGGGGTAGGAAACTCCCAAGTCTCCCTACAGAAATGGTAACTTTTAAGCTGTGACAAACTTTGTGTCTGTTTTCCTGGTGGATACTCCTCTGCAAATTGCATTGTTTGTGATTGAGAAGTTACCTCTCACTTGCAGGGAGAAAAGCTGCCTGCTCCTCATTAGATCAGTTTTCCCATGGAAGTCTAGGCTGGTACCATTTTTGCTCTTGGTGGAGGACAGGTGCTGCTGGTTTGTTTTCAACTTGTTGGGGTTTTGGAGGACCTGAGTTTGGGAGGTGAGCTTGGTTTTATTGCACTACATCCACCAAATTTCTGGGACCAAATCTGATGTATCTGCTGAACTTAGGGGCAACAGAAGTCAGGGCCAAAGTCAGACTTTGCACACCCCACGTACTCAGTTAGCACTCTGATTTCATACCTGTTTTTTTCCCACCCAAGTGCTAAGGGTTCCCAGCTTTGTAGCAAACAAGCACATGTCCTATCCAGCTGCTGGAGGTTCCAAAGGTAGGCTGCCTTTGCATAATCAAGAAAACTCCCTGCTATGCTAGTGCTTGATAACAGCTTCACAAGAGGGGACCTTCAGGGAACACAGTCAGCTTCTGCTCACCTTGTGCACATCTGCAAGTCTGTTTTCTCATGTTTCACCTTGAAACAACAGACAGATCTGACATGCTGCTTCCAGTAATAAAAGCACACTCCCATTTCAGAACTACAACACAACTGGAACCTGCTCTCCCAGATGAAGATTTTCTATCTTATCCTTGAAACAGAGTCCCACGTTCTGCACCACGGTAACACTGTCACCTGACACTCTTAATGCCATTGACCACAATCTTCCCTTACCACTTGGTTGTGATTATTTTCATACCAGTTCTTGGGAACACTTGTATGTTTTCAGTAGGCCTCATTACAAAACGCAAGCAAATCAATTCCTGCAAAGCTGCACAAAACCATTAAAAGCTACTGCCACAGCTGCAGCTGGAAAGCCATTAGCAAGCAGCCTGTTAGGAAATAAACACACAAAAAATTACTCCAAATCTCCATCAAACCCATGCATCTTACACCATGCTTCAAAGGCTGCCAAATCTCAACTCAGCCAAATCCCATACAAAGTGAATTCCAAACGCATCAGCCTTCAAAACCTTTGAGGAAGATGCCAGTAGCTTGCAAAGCTTGGGATGAGAAACTAATCTCTCAGCTAACAAGGTCTCAGCAGTAACTTACTGAAATTCAGTAAGAACAGAGCAGGAATTCAATATGAAATTTCCATTGCTAGATGGAAACCTCAAGTCACTGAAATGCCAAGTCCACTGCTGTACTGCACTACCCAGCTCCTTAGTCCTGCCTACTTGCTCAGTGACTTCGTGCATCCCATTTACTCTTATCCTCTACAGCTCTCCAGAAGTTCAGCACTAAAATACTCCCACCATAACCTTGCTAACAAGCACAGGAAATGTCGATTTAGAAAATTCTCATTTCAAATAGCAGGTTTTCATGGGACAACACTTGCCAGAATGGTTCCCAAAATCAGCCTGTGGCACACAGTCAGAACTGCTGGCTAGGACATGGCACAACCAAGCAGTCCCTAAGAACACAACCACTGCCTAACAAGCATAACACATTGTAACGTTTGCCCTTGAGTCTAAGCCAGGAGTGCTGCTAGAGCAATTTACATTTAAATCACTGTATCAGGACTGCAAGCTACTTCTGAGCTAAGGACACAGGATATGGATATCGAAGGGAAGCAGGAGACAATGCAAGATTTTCAATTAAAACACAATGGATACTGTGACATCAACAAATCTGCAGGAAAAAGACATTCCTCTAAAGAAAACTGAAAATGACTCGTTGAACTATCTGTTTTGACATGGAGCATCACAAGCTGTATTTATTGTAATAAGAGAGCAAGAAAGATAGGTTACTGTGGTGCTGACTTTTGAGGTGGTTGGGAGGAATCAAGGCAATCAGAAAGGTGTTTCTGCTGGCAAGCTGGGATAAACCACTGTATAAAAGAGAACAGAGAGAGATGGGAATAGTACAAAATGAAGAAGAGTCCAAGTAGCTCTGTAGAGCAGAAAGCTGTGTATCACAAACTGGAGGCACCAGGGAGGAGTGAGATAAGCACTGCAGCTGGTAACTGCATGCTGGATTTCCAAAAGGCTCTCAACTGCTACTCCCCGAGAGCAGAGATGGCATAGGATAAATGACAGATCTACTGGTGTTACTCCTTACAAGAGACAAAACAAGGGGCAGAAACAAGCAGACAGTCTTCCCAACTCTGTAAGCCAGTATTTCCATAGGGATTGGCTCTGAAACAGTGTAATTCAAAGCCTTCAAAAGTAATATAAAAGGAGAGTACTGAAGTAATAACGGAGGGAATTTTTCTTGTCTTGTCTCATTCATGGCAGTCAAAACTGACAACACAGTATCACAGCACCAAGTGATCAGTGAATTAAGCAAACCAGCTCCATGCCAATGAACTCAAATGTGTAGTGAAAAAAAACCCCAAAGCCTATACAAAATACTGACCTATAAATTGGTTACTACTGTTGAGCATAGAAATTTCTGAAGCAAATTAATAAAACTAGAAACACACCAGCTCAACAGTACTTAAAGGCAAATAATGCTGTGATTTCCCGAAGAATACCTGATGGTAAAGATATATCTAAGATGCTGCAAATAGTTCTTGTCCTTACTTCCACTTACCCATTACTAGAAATACCCATTTTAGCAAGCAGCACAACTAAACCTCCTCCACCTCCACAAGATACATCCCTACACTGTCGAAATGACAGCTATTATAATGTTGTGGAAGAAAGAGTTTAAAAGAAAGAGTATGGAGAAGTGGAGGGCATTCCCAGAGAGGGCAAAGCAGTATGATGGTTCTGACAGAATTTCCAGGCAGGTCATTAACAGCTAAGAGCTGCATCACCGACACACAGATCCAGCTCTTAGTCTTGATAAAAATGGGAAAAATTCAAGGCCATTTTCTTACAGGCCAGGTGAGAAGAATGAAGAGGGAGCTTAACCATTTTAAGTCCAGCAAATTCATATTTATCCTGAAGTACATTACAGTCAGGATGAGCAAACCTGATTTAAAACTTACTGAAATCCACCATGTAATTTACCTTCCTGTTGGAACTGTAATTAAGTGCATACATTTCTACTTAGATTCTTATGCTTATTCTCCTACAAAAAAAGCAAGGCATGGCATTTTGCTATTGCAGGTGCCAGAAGGCCAGCATGAAAACATTGAATTTAATCTTAAGTCTCTGAATAGCATCTTGTTGGTTTGGGCTTTTTCCCCAGGATCTCCATTGCTATGCTAAGGGCGAATCTGTAATTGGCAATTTTTGTGATGTATTTATCTGTAAACATGCTACATGGACTGGAAAAGTGGTAATAAACTGAAGCAGAACTTTAAACCACTGGTGGAAAACAAATTATATCACGAGAGGTAAGCAAGACAGAAATCTGAATCATTCCCTTACTCCCTGCCCAAGTATTTACAGTGTCTTTTGCAGTCTGAGTGACTTCAAATGTCCAGATTGCCATCAAAATGACTACAACTGTTCCAAGTGTCAAAATCTAAAACTTAATACTATTAATACCTCCATGCTGAGACCTGGCCTCACCATACACAGAAGTGCTGGTTTTTTAACATAATAAAAGATGTGGCAATGTCCCAAAATAAGGGTGATCTTGGCTCTGCAAACAAGCCCTAGGGAGCCCCTTAGATCTCTCCATCTCAGAGTCCAGAGTAATTCAGTACCCACAAAGATGAAAATTACTGCATTATTACCTTATCTATTTTGATTAGCCCAGATGACACCCAGCACTTTGTATCTGACTTGAGCAGACCTGTGCATTCTGACAAAAAACAAGTGAGGCACATAAAGCTGTGCCTGTAGAAGCACAGAACTGCACTAACCTCAGACAACCACCCTCCATAATGCAGCCTTAGTGTAGCTGTTCAGCACAATGAACACTAACAAGTATTCCTGAATCACTGAATAAAACCACAACACAATAAAGTGCATCCAAAAAAAAAACCAAAAAAAAAAGAAGTCATGTGCTGTTTGCAAGTGGCTCCCTTAAATTAGCAGACAAAGCATTAAAATTTTACCACCCTACCCTACCCTACGTACTGGCATCTTGCAGAAGGTTCTTTCATTTGGTTTTTATGAGAAAAGAAGGAAAGAAGGAAGGACACTGGAAATTCTACAATATAAACTTCAAAGGCAAGAAATTAGATTTTGGTGTGGAAGAGGAAAGAAATGAGAAATTTTCATGGAAATGCACACTACGAAAGAACCAAGCAAATTTAGGAATAAAATCAGGAGAAATCACTTGTAAAATGGTTTCTAAACTTCAAAATGCTACAACCCTGGATACAATCTTTCAGAACTTTTAACCTGAATTTCAGCACTTGCCATTAAATAAATTTCTGAGCGTATCTAGAACTTCCAATGGCATGTGAGAAGAATTTGTAGTGATGGACAGGCTCTTCCAGAGTAACTACCACTTTAGCTTGGATGCAGTTTGCTGATGCGTGACCTTTAGGATCGCAGATCCTAAAAGAAGCAGGACCACTGCTTAGCAGATGCAGTGAACAGAGGAGATTATGTTAACCACCCCTGCTGCTCTGCACCCTCCTCTCTCAGAACATCAGAGATTAAGTTAAGTTAAGCTGTTTTTAGCTTGAAGTTTTGCTGGTTTTGTTGCAAACAAGAAAAGGGGGTTTTACACTAAAACCCCAGAGCTTTCTCCTCCTTTCACTTGTAACAAAAAGATATTAACACCCCCTCCATTTCTTGGCCTGTTTCCATCCTGCTTGCCTGCCTCCTATGGCAACTATAAATTATTCTTTCAAATTATCTGAGGTTCTGGGGGAGAAAAACCCAGCACTGGGTAGACTATGACACAATCATGGATAAATGAATACGATGCCAGCATCAAGGAAGTTATTTCTTAGGAACACCTTTATACAGAATGTGACACTGGGGAATGAAGAACAGTTCAACAGCAGAGTAACTACCACAGGGCAGAGATAAGGAAGGCTGGGTGATATTCAGAGAATGTAATAAAACCTGGAAAAGTACTTGCATGTAATTGCATTTAGGGATATGAAAAGGCAGACAAACTAAACGGACACTAGTTTGTTTTTTTTTTAAAATGACTGATGCAAAGTAATTTTGAAGACATAGGGGAAAGGTCTACCTCCATTGTACAAAATTGGATAATGCTACAGATCTGCTACGTATTTGAAAAAACCTAGCTACCAAGAGGAAATACATCAGACTGGAAGATCAAGGGGAGAATTAATAACATTTTATATTAGTCTAATCTCAGTAAGCATTTTCTTATGTAGGAGAGAATGACTATCATCCAGAACAAGCTGTGACACTCTCCCAAAATGAGCCTCTCTGCCCACTGAGTACCAAACAAAAACAAGGAAGACTAAGCTTTGGAAATGTATTCAGCTGGAGATGGAGGAAGAAATGCTCAGCAGACTTGGTAGAAAAAATAAAATCACCTATTTAAGAACTACTTTTCCTAAAAAAGTTATGATTCATAACAAACACTGGGTTGATACTAATGCAGAGATGATTCTATGAAAAGCCTGCAGCTAACTTAAGGTCTCTTAGAGATCAAGTGTGGCAAGAGTGAGAACTGCTCAGTGCAGTCAATGGTGCCTGAGTGCAGGGCAGTGTGAGCCAAGAACTGCTCAAACTCCACTCAGCTGTTTTATGTTAATGTCTGTTTGTGACTGATGCCATAAAGCCTACAAAGAACACCAACAATATACAAAGGAACAGAGCTGAGACACAAAAGTCCATCTCGTGTAGCTCCTCCAAAGAATGCAACAAAAACCAAAAATAATCCTTAAAGCCTGGAACAGCTTGGAGAAGAACTTTACTGAACAGATACTGACCTCTGTGCAATCCAGCCAAGAATTAGTTGAACAAACCAAGAGGTTTCTGTCAGGATCTTTCCTAAAAGGGTTCAACTGGTTTAGTACTACACTGAAATAATGAAGCACTAGGTCCCCATTCTCCATCCTCCAAAAAAACCTCTTACAGAAATACACTTACATGAATCTACTCTTAATTGATGTGATTCAGATGTACTTCATTCTTCTCTCAGTGATGCCACCAGGAGAAGGGATTTGCCAAGTAGACTTTTTTTACATTTTCTTGCAGTGGATTAATACTAGTTCAGTGTTGGATTGCTTAAGCTTTCTTGTACAATAATAGCTAAGAACAAGCTACAACCAAGATTTGGACCACATATAACTGAAGAAGTTTCACACTAAATTTCTGTAGGATGTTGGAAGCTTGCCCTGCTCTGCACAAGATGCTTTAGTAGAGAATCTCCAGAGCTCTCTTCTAATCCCTGTTAGTCTTTAATTCTGCCATTTCATACACACCACACGGTCACAAAGCCCACCTGACCCACTCTTTCCTAATCAACTACTGAAGATGTCTCCCAGCAGTAGGAACTGCAGCAGCAGCAGCTGGGGCTCCAGATCTGGAGCTGTAAATGCTGGGGAAAGAAGCAAAGCTGGCTATTCGCTCCCTCTGTGACATTGGTAAATTACATCTTTAGAAATAGGCCTGTGGATAAAATACATCAGGTAGGTTCTTTTTTCCTGATTATTTTTGCTGCTGTTTAACTGAGAAATCTTCACTCAAATCAAACAAAAGCAATCAAAAATATGGTGCCTTATAGCTCTTGTTCATGGCCATAAAACTGCCTCCACAAAAAGGATTTTCTCCAACAGCTTTACTGAACATCCAATCTTTTGCTGCTTTCCTTGAATTAGAATTAAGTTTATGATGGCACAGGCTTACATTAAAAGGCAACTTTTGTTCTGACACAGTGGCATCATACTGTTTCCCACCATGCTTGGAAAAACTAAATTTTTAGATTCCAAGGGAAAGATTACAAGATTGGAAACATATCTGGCTAATCCATTTGGTGGGAGAAATGTGCAAGGTTTCCCTGGATCTGCTCTGAATGTCTGCCCATCATCCCAGAACAAGACTACCATAGCAAAGTGAACTATGGCTCTTCTCCTTATCAGGAGACACTGATTGGTCCCAATTCTTCAATAAAAATATTATTCCATTTTGCCTACTCAAGTTATCTTGAATGCTCCTTAATCTTATCACAGAACTTCCTCAGCAGTCTCTGAAGTCTTTTCCTATTTAAGACCCCTCAGGCCAGTTCCTGTAAGGAGCTAATGTGTGGGGCACCTGTGGATACATTATAAAATCCTGTTCTGTTCACAGCCCTAAGAGTGGCAGGCTCTCCAGATTCCGGTGCAGGTGGATTTTTGGCCCATGTCCACCTTTGCCAATATCAATTTAGCAGTGGAAACTGCAGGGGGGAATTACACAAACCCTCACCTGAGGCAGAAATGTAAGTCACTCATTATGACTTCATCAGGTAAAGAGCAGCAAACAGAACTGCTGGTGGGGAAACAACAAACTGGACATCAGACAAAACCCTCACAGTGCCTAATGACTTATTACCCATTGTTTGGAATGCATTTACCCTAAAAGTAGTTCAATTAAAAGTGCTGATGCAATCACAAGGAACAAAATGCACTTCAGACAAATTGTATTTTAAGAAGATATATAGAAGGGCAGAGAGGACAGACTTCATTCTACACAACAGAAAAAGGCTCTGTGTCACTTGCAGACTGAACTTGAAGACAGACTTACTCATACATGAGTGGGAATGAGAAAAGAGATGAACAAGGAAATGTTTTTATGAAAACATGGCACTTCCATTTTGGCAAAAGAGGAGCTACTATTAAAGGAATGTAAGCATTGTGATATTATAAATATGACAGAGCAAAACTCAAGACAGCAGAGAGGAGGCTAAAGAGAAAGCCCAGCTGATGAAATAATCTTAGTTTGGGCAAGGACATGAAGAGAAGGACACAGAAGTAGCACACAGGTCTGTCACTGCAAGCTCTTCCAGAAGACTACAGAAAAGGGAAAAAAACCCCAAAAACACAGGTCCTGAGAATTTTGTGTATATAAACCCACTCCAGATCTTATCTATATGGTCCTTGAAAAAGTTAATTTGGGACTAAAAGATCCAAGTCTTTTCTTACTCCTTTTCTAACACATGATAAAACTGAAATACTTACTAATTGCAATTAGCCTGTCATTACAATTTCACACCATCATAAGAAGAGGCCAGACATACAAAGGAAGGAAATACAGACATTTCAGATTTTCTACCTATACCCACTAGGTTTACTGAGGCAATTTTGAATAAAAGAGTATTAACACAGAAGAATCAACATCAGGAAACAAGCCTCAAACTCCATTTCAGGCTAATTGTATGAGGGAGAAGACACTAAAGAGTCAATTTATGAGAGCAGAGAGTTGAGGAAAAAACTTCAGATTTACCAACATGAATGCAATTACAAGCATAACAAAACTGGTTTCCTGGAAATTCATGCATCAAATGCAACAGCACATTTTAATTTATGAATCTGTAGACTTCACACCATCATGATAAATGGATGACAGTAATTTTTAAACTTAATGTCAGTGGGTTGTAAAGATTAACACCCACATTCTTCCCTGCATAAATCAACTATCCAAAACCGACAGGCTGAGACTGATTCTCTGTTCCTACAAGGTGTAACAAATCTATGAACAACAGTATCATCATTTATAATGTTTCATAATTACAATGACTTTCTTTTTTTACACAAGTCATTAACTCTTCCTTTCCTTTATAAGGAACAGACCTCCAACTATTTGCAATCAGACCTCTTTTTTCACTTGTAGAGACCTGATTTCATCTTTTTTTTGGTTCTGTAGTGGCATTGTCCTTTGAATAAAGTACCAGATATAAATAGCAAGAATAAAACACAACTGAAACAAAAAAAAAATCCAATTTCAAGAAGATGCAAGAATCTGAGAAGCAAAGACAAAAAAACCCCAAAAAACCAAAACAACAACAACAAACAACAACAAAAAAATACAACCATAAAAAAACCCACGCAGAGAAAAGACAGCCAACCTTCCAAATGCTCACAATTCTCCTTCCCTGAGTGCCAGTGGGACAGGCAGGAATGTCAGAAATATCTCAGCCCTCAATGAGTCAGAGAAGAAATTTAAAATGAACTTGAAAGCAGGCAATTCTCTTGTATGATGCAGAGTTCTGGGTCACCAGAACCACTAGGGAAGCTGTGTTTACTGTATTCCCTAAAAAGTGTCCTGTAACTCTGAATGCAATTCTGACCCTCCAGGATTCCTCAGCACCTGCAAGCTCAGCAACTCCAGCTTGAGGAGCTGATGCACTGGCAAAGCACAGAATCTGTTTCAAAAGGAATCTGTTATTTCAAAAGGTACTTCTCACCCACAATGCCCACGCTGGCATGAGATGTACAATACTAATTTCTGTAGAAAAAATAGGGCCATTAAATACAGGTTCTGGAATGTGTTTCCTTTCAAACACAATGCAAAATCCTCAATGCACTTTATCTTTCCTAATTACCAAGTAATTTCCAAAAAAAGCGCAGATACCATCTTCTATTACACCTCTAACCTTTCTATTTAGCTAGAGCAGTATATGAATGTTTTAATTCAGAACACAGTAATGGAGCTAATACCCAGTGGAGTAAACCAAAAGTGGATTGCACTGTTCCTTACAATTACTCCTAATAATTACTTCTTTGTTCATGAATGAGTAAAAAAACCTTCCCAAAGCAAACTGGTGGCATTGCCATAGAGAAACACCTTCTCAAAAGAGCACTTAAGAACAAGCATGACACTTGAAGTTTAAACAAATTAAATTAACATGTGCCAAAGGGTTCTATCAAAGCTTACAGAAGATGTTCTACACACATTTTAAAGCAAATATAGCAGTGTTTACATTTCTTGGACCTCATGGCACGTAGGCCTACACATCAGTGCTACCTGAATCTGTATCTGCTTTTATTTACTGTGAAATATTGTCAATCATTCAACTGTTTTCAACTAAAGAATAGAAATATACTAAAACACCAGGAGTCTTCTCTGAAATGAGCAGCTGCCCAATGACAGATTTTTCTTTCACACAATTATTAGAATGCTTAATTTTATTCTTCAAGAATTAAAAAAAAAAAAAAAACATTAAATGTGCCATGTCAATGAATCATAGCTGTATGGATAAAAAGAATCATTTAGCTCAATGAATTTGACAGAAGACTTACTACTACAAAATCTCCTGAGTTTTAAAGAGCTTTGTGTATTTTATTCATTAGCAATTGACTTGTTTCATCTCTTTATTAACAGCTTTAGCAATACCTGCATAAATTCCAGGAAATTTCAGAAACGGAACATTTGCACTGTAAGCAAGAGGCAAGTTCATAAAGCACTTCCATCAAATGCTAACTAACACTGGGAGAAAATAACTCTCAGGTTATGCTTCACTGTACTAAGATGCTGAGATACACACAGGAGAGCAGCTATGAATATCTCAGCCACACTATTTGCAGTAAGTTCTACACTCAGACCAAAGTCACTCAGGTACACCAGGTGACCTTGCAAAGCAAGGAGAATCTCCCTGCCCCAGGAAAGGTCTGTATCCCACACCAGCACACCCCCAAGCGCCTGCACAGCCATCTGTGCTCACGCTGTTTGCACTTCAATAGCCACACCCTGGTGATGCTGCATAAAACAAACACTACTAACTAATGGAACTAAACCCAAAGAGAATGGGCAAGCACAGGGCTCACTGACCATACAGACACACAGAAATTAAACCACATTTAAGGCAGATGAGATGAACTTTTCTTTCCCTTCCAAGTTATGCTACTTTAAGAGAAATCAAAAAACCAGAATTATACAAAATGTACATGTGCTTCACAATATAAAGATTTCTAAACTATGCATATGAAGGTGTATTTTAGCTGGAGCAACACAACAAACAGGCACTGGGCAACTGAAATGCTTTTATTAAATACTTTTCCTCAGTGAGGAAAAGTTCCCAGTTCCTCAGAACTGGGATCTTTAAACTGCAAAGAGAGAAACAACTGTTTTCTGTCTTCTTTTTAAATGCTGAAGACATTCACTGCTTCAGTAAATACAGTTTACTACCCAAAGCTTCCTCACTGAAGAGACCTGTAAAAGCACATTTTGGTTGACAAATATCTGTGGCACTGAAAATTCCAGAAATTGTACTGTGCATTCCACAGTAACTGGAACACAGGGTATCACAAGAACCTCTTGTTGGAGATATATGCACAGGGATATGCACTTCCTTTCCTCAGCTGCAGAGAGGATCTGAAACTGCAGAGGTAGATGAAGCTGTGGGGATGCATAAATGTATCCCTGTCACACCGACCTGGTCAGCCCCAGGGACTTCTGCCCAGCTCTACACCGTGCACAGCAGGAATATGCACTGGTTGGGGACATGTGAAATAGCAGCAATGGTTTCACAAATCATTATAAAGCCCCATCTTCACTGGTTTCTTATTGGAAAGTGATGAAAAGTTTTCAAAGCATATAAAAGAACAGCTAGATTTTGAAAATTATCATACCTGATACAGCAAGGAAATCATCAATACTTGTTATATCATCCACAGCTTCAGTAAGAACACGGATGTGATTCTCCCACGTGCTCCTATAGATCTCCATGTTGTTTCTCACAACTTGACTTTTTGGTCTGGCAGCAAGAGCTAAAGCAGCATTAATAACCTGTACCAAAAACAGACAAAACCAACTAAATAATTATTTCTTCAGAAATCAAATCTTATGTTCTATTTAACATAGCAAAGCAGCATTCCTTTTCTCCAAACAAAAGCTTTGCCCAGTTTTTGGTTCTGTTCTCAAGCAGAAAAATACCAGTCAGACATTGCTTAGGCCACTTTCCATTTCAACTTCAAAAAAAGTAAATTAAGAAGCTGATGGAAGAAGACAGCAAAATCCCAACATTCTGGTTTTAGTTGGAAAATCACACTGTTCCAGTCTGCAAGATATCAAATAAAGGAGGTTTTTACCCTTCAGGCACACACTTACCCAAACAGCCAATATCACTGCAGTTCTGAGTTTAAGCTCTTGAACATCAAGAGCTTGTTGTGGAGTGCCTCCACTGAGAGAATCAGGCTCTGCCATGTCCAAGTGGGAGGCTTTGCCAGAACAACAGGTGTGGCTTTTAGGATGAGAGGAAAGGGATGTAACTCATACTACACCTAGATAAAAGCAGCAGACTGGCTGTGCTAAATCAGCTCAGACTAAAACCAGAAATTATATCCACATGAAGAGGGTAGATTTCATCTCTTTCAGAAAAGACTAACTGAAGATGCAAACACTGGATCCCAAAGTGATTATTTCTACAGATACTCCTTCAGCCAGTTAGCTAGAGAGTTTTTTTTCCTAATATGGAAGTCTTTTGATGTTATATACACAAATATTTTTAAATTAAACTCACACACTGGGTTGAGGCTGAACATCAACCTTGCACTTCCCTTTTTTCCCTTCTGAAAACTGCTTATTTATCAAGGGACAACCACACACCACACAAAACACAGGGAGAATAAAAACAACACACCCTTGCTGCTGAGCACAGGAGAGAATTAAAAAGCACAGGAAGAGCAGCAGGAAAACCAACATCTCAAAACATATTACAAGTTATCTTTCACTTTCTGAAAGAGGAGGAAACCGTCCAAATTGCACACTGGCCCTGGAAAGAGTCACAAAAAGACTTTGCAAGATACTCAAATAGACCAGAATATGGTGGTGCATTTATGAAGAAAATTCTGCCTTCCCCATTTTGGTCAGCTGGGTTCCTGACTTGGTAACAAACATTTGTTACAGTTCAGGAGAAGAGCAGAAGCTCTGATACTGCCCGGTGCAAAAGGCATCAAGGCTGGCATCAAACAGGCACCACCTACGTACTGGGATACACTTACACAAAAGTCAGCATGCAAGTTGCAATTAATGGTTTTTCCAATTCTAACCCTAAACATCTGAAAATGTTGGAAAGCAGGTTTCAAGCAGTCAGAACATGTATTTCTGTCCAAATCATACATTTTGTTAGGACTCACAAAACTCCATTCAGTGCCTATCCCTGCACAGTTGCACACAGGTATCACCTCCAGTTTCTCTGTTTCAATAGCAATACTCAAGATACATAGCTTTCCACATGCAGTCCAATATATAAAAGCTGATTCCCATTTGGCTCTACAGCAGCTTCCCCAACACTTTATAAAGTAAGAAATCTGTAGGAGTTGAGGCTTTAACTTTTTTTAGGTTTTCATTCCTATCACGCTTGATCCAATTTCACAGGATCAATTTTCTAAGCCAGGAGCTCAAAATTTCACCTCAATAATTCTTAGGTCACATTGGTCCTGTTTTGATTTACCACACTAACTAGTTTAGATTTTAAAATGCATCCATCAAGACTGAAATACTGAACAGGTAATTTCTAACTTTTCTGTTTAAGCCTGTAATTAGATATTAACTGAAAGTCAAACTCTATTTCTGGTCAAATACAATAAAGTCTTTTTCTTACTGCATTTTCTTCTTTGTTTTAGCAGATTTACCCAGTTGGCTCTGCCAAAAGTAACAATGAGACTGAAAAAAGCTGTTTCAGTATCAGAACCAGCACGTTTTATCTTGCCAAAGATAAGAAGAACCAACCTTCGTCTCGCCACACACAATAAAGAGGTGAACTCTTGTGAAGATCACCAACACTGTTATAGAATGTAGCCAGCTTTACAGCTGGGTGCGTTTAGAAATGCTGATTACTCAGGTATCTCTGGAAATGAAGTCCCAGAGCCTGCAGTAACTACAGCCCAGACAGGTGGGCACCTGCTCTAACAGCAGACACTGCACTGGCACATCCGATGGGCTGCAAACCATCACCTCCAAGCACCCCAACAGCACAAACCAGAGCATTTACCTAAGGCTTCCTCAGGAAATTCACAGCTGCAACTGAAAGCAGGTCCATCCCACACAAAGGCAGCTAATCCTGAATTAAACAATAAAGGTGACACTGTCCCTTATGGCTTCCCTGGTAAATTGCTCTAACCCTTAAAATCTTATTAATAAAATACTTAATTGCACTTGGGATAAACACGGCTTCCACAAGTGTGGAAACAACTCCTAGGAAAACAGCACAGAACAATTCAAATCAAAATGCTGTCATATGTAAACTGCAGAGCACAATACAGCTGCCTGGGAACCACATCAAGGTATGAGCCTTGTGAGCCAAGCAAGGCTGCTGAAGTTTGCCTAAGCACACATCTGCTGTCAGCTTTGCTCTATCTGGAACTGTCCCAAAGCCGTGATCCACATGCATGGTTCAGACCATGTACTCTCAATCTGGTCTAACAAACTTCAAGACATACATTATCAAATAAGTAAAATGAAGGGTTTTAAACTTCTTCTCCTGTAAAAAGAAGAAAAAAATCAAAAAAGGAGAAGAAAACTTCACCATGGGGCATACTCAGACTCACCAACAAAAGTCCAAGTGGAAAATGCCACTTTCTTAGGCTTCATTAAGTTCATTAGCCTTTCTACTTTACCCCAACTATCACCCATAGGGTAGATTTTTCATCTGAATTGGCCTCAAGACACAATGACAGCAAAACTTATCCAAAGCCCGTTTCCCCACTACTTCCTGATCTAAAATAAGGCTAACATTTGTTACTGGCCAATTAAATATAGCTTTATTCTAACTTATTACAGCATATCAGGCTGTTCAAATTCTATTGTTACTTCTTCCCCGTTTGTATTTCTGTGCACAAATCTCACAGTCCCAGTGACCAGAAAGCTGCTACTGCTCCTGCCCACTGCTGGGGCATTTCACTAGGAGCTAAATTACCAGTTTTCAAATGAACCCTTGGACTTGTGAGCAGAACCCAGCAAATACAAGCTGCACAGCAGTAATACCCATATGTCCAGGATACATCATACTCTATACATTCCATCTAATGAAAAGCAGCCTCTGAAGTTTAACAGCGCAGTGATTACACAAGTTGAGAGAAGCTTGAGGACACAGCAGAATGATGACAGCAGTAAGATAATCCTACCTGTCACTAACTGCTGAACAGCTGGCTGCTACATCAAAATGCAGGCAAGTTAAAATGAAATCTGAGGCATGCACAGACGTGCAGCTTTCAGGGATGTTCTCCTGTGAACAGTGGGTTAAAACAGGGTGTGTGGGGCAGAGAAACAAAACACTGTGACCATGACGGGCCCACAGGCCCACACCTGGACACTGCTCACACTGCCAGCTTAAAAGTGGCACGGTTACTCCTTTATTGCAGAAGTCACAACCTGGGGACAGCACACATCCATCCTGCCACACAGGCAGGGAAGCAGGGCTCAGTGAGATGGTGCCTTCAGGGAAGGATCAATCATCCAGCCAAGGTCAGGCAGGAGACAACTCAAGGGTAAAAAGTGCATATGCAAGGTTGGATTGACATTACCAGAGAATACCCCTACAGTCTCTCAATTAAAAAAAAAACACAGAAAGAAACTATGGCAAATGTCTGTTATGGCAGTGACTACAGCAGAAGAAAACTAGAAATTTCTGAGAACTTGAAAGAAGGATATTCTGAACACCAAAAACTGATAGTCCCTCTAAGCAAAACAAGAAAAATACCTAAATTAATGCCTTGGGTTTTGTTTGGTGATTATCTTTCTTTTTGGATGAACAGGAGCTGGCCACCCAGCTTTACATTCACTTGCACATCCAGCAGATTAATTTCCAACAAAATCAGGTGGGCAAATACATCAACTTGACACGGTAGCAGCAGAGCCAAGTTCAGGAAAAGATTTCTCAAATATGCTCAAGAAATTTACCTCCAAGAATCTAGGAAATGTAATAGAAATGTAAACGGTGCAACAACACCATGACAGGATTTCCTAGGTCACCACTAGGACACAATGGTTCTGCTGAAGAAACCACAGAAACATGCTGGCGCTCTGCTATTTTTGTTCTTTTAACACAAAACTGTGGGGAACTTATTTCTGTCAAGCTGTGCCTTGTATTTCTCTTAACACAGTGGGGGAGCCTAAATATCCAGATATACCCAAGCTTTGCAAAAGAAGAGTATCTATTTACCACTAAGTAACAAAACAAACTTGAAAGCAAAAAACTCCACTATAATGGTAAAAAGGTGCAAGGATATGTGACACTTGCTTTGGCATCTGGCCTATAAAGCTGCAGTAACACAGATATGAAAAACCCATAACAATTTAAGAGCTTTGAAAGATGAATATCTTGTATACAACATATTTAATCATAAAATGCATTTCAGTCAATATAAACAAATAAAATCGAGGTCATATTGATAACAGCTCTAAACAATACAGACACATTTTACCCAAGGGCTAAGTGCATTCCAAGAGTAAATAAATTACTGGCTATATTTGTTAATAAAACTGACTTGAATTGTTTTGTAAATTCAGAAGGTAAACTCTAAACCCCACTGGAAACAGCTGAAAGTAGATGCAGAGTAAAGGGAGATTGTTTAATCATTGTATCAAAAGTGACATATCAAGACAAAGCAAGATTGTACTTCCACAAAAAACTGTCATCCATTTCTGAACACAGGAGAATTTCCATCCACAGCCCACTCCTTTCCTCACAACATCCCAGCAAATGCTACCTCAGCAGCATTATCCAGACCTGACAGTTATGAGGAGCTAAGTCTACATCACCATAAAGCTTCACATTATCTTCAAGATTAAGACACCTACTGCTTCAGAGGGACTCAAAAATCCAACAAGAAACAATGACATAGTAATAACTCAGCAATCCCTAAAACACTAAATGCAGTGGTGAAAACAACTAAGACAAGTTATGATCCAAGATAAAATTTCCAAGCCTATTTGCAATCACTACTTTGGCAGAGCTAGTATTTAAAGAACTTACTAAGACTCTTTCTCCTTTCCCACAGTTTGTAAAGCAGGAAGGAGGGATCTCACTCAAGGCACATGGTTTAACAGTGAACATACTTGACTATGTTTGCTAATAAATTCAATAAGTTAATTCTAAGTTTACTTGTTCTGAGAATATGAGGCAACTTGAAGTGTTGCAAAAAACAGTAGTGAACAAAGAGTTATATTATCTCACTTAAAAATCTAGCAAAAGCCTTCTTGATACCAACAATTAAAGGAAGATTAAACTTCTACATGGTTGTTAAAAGCTACTGGCCAAAGAATTTGTGGCTGAATTAAGAGCATACAGATAAAGCAATCCCTCGAGAACAAACAAAACTGTGAAGGGGGTAACCCAGCAATTCTACAAACATTACTGGTCTGATATCCCAGGCAAGAAATTAGACAATTCTGCATGGCTTTGTGTCCTGGTGCCTGGGCAGTGGCTGCCAGTGATACACAGAAATATTTAATCATTACACCAGGCAAAGTTTTTCGTATTTTATTAAAGCAAACTGTACAATTTCACTCAAAAACAAACCCTGCAACATAGTATAGGCCTGCTGAGAGGCAGGATGCACTCCTCAGGAACAAAACCAAACCCACAGACAGCAAGCAGTCCTCTGAAGCTCCTCCCACCCCTGTACACTCCTGTTTGGCCTTTACACAGCGACTACATACACATTTCTGAATTCATTTGGAACCCTTCTACAGAAAAGGTACACAAAGTTATCTTTAACAAAACAAACACTTCCATTATTTTAGTTTAAAATGCCACAAAATAACTGACAATGCAGGTAAGTATTCAGTATTTACATTTGGGTGGATAGCCACTCTTTTTTGGAGAAAGACAACAGAATAGGCTCAACACCTACAGACTGACTCTTAACTGCACCCAACAGCACTTTCCTTCCAGAACTTACTCACTTGACCCAACAAGTGAAGCCGACAACAGATCCAAAATAACACTGGGATTTTTTTGCAGGGCAGATTTCTGCCTGGAACCATAATTTCAGTTACTTCTGCTTTCTTTATCTTGCACTACTGAAACTCAGGTTAAGAGAATAAACATTTCTGTTTCTGCCTTTTAGAATACAGTATCTCCAAGTGATCTGGGGAATGTTTTGGATAGGATTTTCCAAAGGTATCAGGATGGATTGCACAAATCCCCTAGTTTGCTTCAAGAACTGAAAGCGCATTTTTTTTACTCAACCAAAAAAATCACTGTTCCTCTAACTGTATTTTTTGAATTAGTTATACACTCATTATCTAGGATCTCACCTAGGATCCAGCAAATCACTGGACAGTTACTTTAAATAATTTTAGCTATAATTTGAGTGTTCTAACTAAACAATCACTTTCTTGTAGCCACAGTTTGTAAACATGGGGGACAATTAGACTCTGCTCAGAAAGCCACAGAACATTTCAGCCAAGCTTATCAAGACTTGAGTAATTAATTCTCAAAATTCTGGTTTCAAGATAAGCATATTTTTTAAATGGAAGGTTAAAATAATCCTCAAGACTTACTGATACATGGAAGAGGAAATAAAAAAAAAACCCAAACATTCTGAGTTCTGCTTATAACAGTTTTGAATATAAAAAACTGAAACAAAACATAGTGGAAGTCATACCTTCAAAAGTGCTCCATCCAGATCTGGAGCTCAGCTACCTGCAGTTCACTATAAATACACTTACCTTTGTGTTACAAGTGTGTTCATGCAGCAAAGTTTCTTAGGAATGTCAACCTTTTCTACATTTGCTTAAATATAATAAATGTGTAAATGCCCTATCACAGCACATCAGCAGTGCCAACTACATTGGGATAAATCTTCTTCCCACAGGGGATAGCTGGGTTTGCTGACCAAACTGCACTAAAACAAGGCACCAGCACACACCACACTCCCACAGCCATGGTACAGCTTCCCAGCACATGCAGGCATGACAAACTCTCCAGGAATTATTCAGTCTAAGGACTTGATCTCAAAAGGTGTTCAACATAAAACGCCCCCGTGTCTAAATATAACAACAATTATCAATCAAATTAGCTGCATACTAAAATTACAATATAAAACTGAAGCTTATGTAATTAACCTTCTGTTTATTGGATTTTATATCCAAGTAAATCTTTTGCCCAATTTATAATGTAATGCATATAAAACAGAAAGGTCCTTGTGGACTATTCATTCATGTACCAAACTTTGGAGAGATGAAATAAAACTGCAATAGAAGCTGAACAATTGCAGTATAACTGCTCTACGGTTACAGTTGTTAAATATTTGCTGTGATACACATACGGATTACATTTATAAACTGGGAGAGAGGGACATCAGTAAAGCTCAACATGTGTGACAACTATTGCTTCATGTACATTTTAAATTATAAAATACAAAATCCCAACCAAAACTGCAACAAGAAAATACAACCAACCTACTAAATTACTATTAATTAGTTCCTCATTCCCTCTTGGGATTGCTAACAAAACCATCACCATTACAAACAAAACTCCTCTTTAATAATTATCTGAATGCCCATGCCCTTCATTTCCTGTAGTATCTATAAGCTATGGTATGGTCTGAGCTGAAGAAACGAAGAGCTGAAGCCAACAGCAACCTTTCAACCTCACACAAAAACAAGTTACTGAATGGACAGCAGAAAGCTTTAGGAGAGTTACACAGAGACAGGGACAAGGAGGCTGAAAATCCATCATGTGCCTCTGGAAAGAATGGGTAGAAATAGTCTGGTGAAAAAGTGGGACTCACAGACATCCTCAAGTATATTCCACATCACTCATGCAGTCAGACAAACTCCAATTTTTCACCTGTTTCTGCCACAGTCAAAGATCTAAGCAGCAGCGTGCACTATCATGCCCTTTCTGGCCCTGGAGGTTTTTGCTGTCCTCCCACAGCCTCACTACATGCCTCTAGCCCCCACTGCAGACTTCAAGGACCTTGCTAAGGCTTTCCTTGCTGCAGCCTACAAACTCTGGGATCTTCCTGGGCTGCTCCTCTCTCCCACTTCAACACAACACAGCTGTGAACAGACAAAAAAGCCAACAGCCCATGCAGACCAGATTGTTCCTCTAGCAGGATTAGTGCCAGAACATCACTCATGTGATGTGCTTGTCTTCACTTACAGCAGGACCAGCAATGGAAAGAGCCTGCTTGCATTAAGAACACTCAGTACTTGTGTTTTAACCCCAGCCAGCAATTCAGCACCACACTTGAAGCCATGCATGCAAGCAAAGGAGAACAAGGAATTCCCATCTTCTGGCACACATCCAGCCAAGCCCAGGACAACAGGGCTCCATCAGTCAGTGGTTTTACACACAAAGCCGTGTGTGCATGTTCTGATGTTCTAATAGCCATGTGGTCAGAACACTCTCTACCGTACATCCTTTACTGTCAGAGGTCCATTAGAGCCAACTGCTGTGCAGGACAGAAACCACCATCCTGTTAGCCAGGTCTCATTCCATCTCCTGGGCATCAGAAGCTACACAGGATAACACTTCAATATTCGAGGAAGTTACTGAAAGGGACAGTTAAAACCCAGAGTAAGGCTACGGCATCCTAGCCAAACATATTGTCCACGTTATTTTCCTGCTAGGACGCCAATATCAGCACATGTGGGAAATAAAATGTGAAAACCAACACCACCAAAGGTTTTCACAGAGCTCCGAAGTCCAAAATTATCTGCAAGTACACAACAAGTTGCCTCTGTAGCCTACAAAATTCCAAGAATAGTTTTCAAAGTGCTACAATCCCATGATACATATAATGGCATGATCTTATCTGAAATCTAGAATTTAATTCCCATCAATTCATCACATAAAGATATACTGGGGGGAAATAAGCTTGGTAAACAACACCAGAAATCACTCTGTTTTGCAACAGTAGCAAAAGCTCTATGACATAAAATAAAGCTTTTCTAGCTCAGAAGAGCAAATTGAGACTGCCTCCATGTCAACAATAATGCACAATCATCTAAGAGACACAGGAAGCAAACAAACTGCTGCTGTACTTGCTACTTCTACTATTACTTTCAACACTGCTGTGACATCTCCTAATTAATTTTCGTTAGGAATTTAGTAACGCGGGCAGTCAAATTGGTAAATGTTTTTGCAAACGCAAAATGGGACACAGAAAATCCCCTTGCAGATCTCATTACTTCTCTTTGCCACATTTAATGACATTACAGCATTGTAGTTTGCACTCAGAAATTATGAAAACACAAGAAGGGCAGTCATCCATTGCCTTGAATTTGATTCTGCTGCTATAAAACCATTTAAAAGCTCTTTTCAAAATCCTGGCAGCTCAGATACACAAATCAAGCAACATTAGTAAGATGTGCCCTTTCACCCCTCTCCAGGTCAGATACTCCACAGACTGATGGAATGGTAGGGGCTGGAAGGGACTGCTGGAGGTGCATCTGGTCCAACTCCCTGGCCCGGCAGGGCCACCCAGAGCCAGCTGTTCAGGACCACATTCACACAAATCCTTCGATATCCTCCCTCACAGCTCTGCCAGAATTTCCCCAGTCTGACCCTACACACAGGGCAAGGGAATAGCGTGCAGGGAATAAACAGAAATTGCTGTGCCTTTGCTTTCCAAGCTCATGCAGAAGGCAGCAGAGATCTCCAGAAAGCTTGTTCTGCAGCTCATGGGACAGAGGCACACACAAGAACGAGGCCCATGCAGCCCATCCTGCCATCACTGCAGCTACACCCACTCATATACCTCATCCACTTCCCTAAGTGCTTGCCAGACTATGTGTTTCCATCTGTTCCTCATCTACATCCCAGGTGACTGCAGGGTGCTGAGCACTCACAAGAATCCCCATCACACTGCCAGTATTCCAGCTGGTAAACATCTCCAGGTTAGCTGCAAAGCTGGTAAGAGAGATGCACAGCACTCCAGAACCAAGCCATGTCAGATGGATCCACGGACCAGTGATTTTAGCTCCCTGCTTCAACAAGAGCAAGGAATTCCCTTGTCAGCCTATGCTATTTACACCGATTACTGCATGCTACAGCTATTTACATTTTCAGCTCTTTATTGCTGTCCATCCCTCTCTTCCAAAAATCATGTAGAAGTCCATCTCTTAACAGTGCAATTATTTTGCTGTCTTGTACTACTCTAGGCTTTCCTACCCTCCTCCCCAGACTCAGTAGGTTTTTTACCACAAGCAGTCTCTAATAATGATACTTTATTGCCATTCCTTCCCTCCCTGGCATTTTGCTGTAGGAACATCACCAACGAAATGTAGCATCTCAAACTAACTTATAAATTCAGACAAAAAAGATGAAGTTGAAGAGATAAAAAAACAAACTCCTTTCTAGGAAAAATACTTTCAAATTTTAAAGGCAAAGGGAAAAACAAATTGTTTATAAAACATTCATAGCACTTTGGTGCAATCTGAATCTATAGCAAATGCCCTCCAGCAACTTGAAAAATCTCAATCAGTCTCATATCTTATGTTCACTGACTGCAGGTGAGGCAAGAAGAGGATAACACAGGACAGCTTCTGTACTGCTACAGAAGCTGAGGCTACCCAGGGTTTGTATTTTCATTTAATATTACAAAGTGAGAATTTGTTGAGAATTCTATTCTAACACAACAGATGCTGAAAGATGAAAGTTAAGACTGAAAACCTCAAGGCATTTTGTAGTTAATTATTCTCTCTCCAAGTCCTATCATAAAAGAGCCAAGCAGTCACAGGCAGCATGAGAATTTGAGCAGCACCTAAGAGTAACGGTGGGGGGAGGTTTCCTCCTTCCAACTGTTTATTAGAGAAGCTCAAGCCAAAGCAAACATCTAAGTCTATTTGTACAGAAGCACAAAGTACTGTGCCTTCCAAAACATTTGTGCTCCACAGCTTTAGGATTCACAGTATCCCAATGAGCTTGCTCCGAGGTTTTGAAAATGACAAACCTAAATTGCCATAAACTGAGCAAGATAATGTCCTGCAAATATTAGTGTCAGTACATTATGCTAGGGGATATAAAAAAAATGGCATTCAAAATTACAGCTGAATCCTTCACAAATGTGCCAAGTGTTACACACTTTTCATTAGTTACATAGAATTGCTTCTCATCTCAGTTCATAACCAGATGGTTTCTATCTATCTATCTCAATGTTTCAGAGAAAAACAGAGCACACCAAAATACTAAGAACCAAGGTCCTACTTGTATCAGTGCTTACATCTCTTCTTTTAAATATCTCGTAATGACTTGGGATCAAATGACTAACATTTTTTTAATCAATATCTTGATTAAGCTAAACCATAAAACACTTAGTGTGGTTTTCTTCCATTTTCCTTCCTTTCATGATGTTCCAGGAATCACCCTGTACCACTCCAGTAAGAGCTCCAGTGAGAGCTCCCTTTCAAAGGAAGTGAGCCTAAAATTCACTATTTCAGATATAGTTCTTCTAAAATATGCCAAAACCTCTGCTCTATGCAACTCTTCAGGAATCTTTATGCTATTAAAAAGGCTCTAGGCAGAGCCCTCTGACAAACTGGAGATCATCTCAGCTGTTGCCTTAGGACCACACACCTCTGATCTCCACTTTGACACAACTGGCTCAAGGTCATTCTTCTTAAAAGCAGCAGCTCAGGATTTGAAAGCTGATTAGACAACAAAGATATAAAAACCTATGAAGAGTTTAGATAGAGGAACCAGATTCTCATCTGCTAATCTCTGGTTTCCCACAGGATAATTCTCTCTCTCTATGTTGACAGGTTCACCATCAGAACAACCACAGTCTTCCCCAAACACACCACTGAACTGAAGCACAAGGATAACAAACCCAAAAAACAGCTCTACAGATGGATAGCCTTATTTTTAAAAAACAAAACCTTGTTTGTTTCTGTTGGTTCTTTCCCATGCACTCATTTGAAGTCAAGATTTTGCTGGCACACCGGGGCAGTAACATGGATTCCCACTACAACTGACACTGGCCATCTTACTTACCTGACAACACCCAATTCTCCCAACCAAAATTGAGTTACATGAAGAGAAATAATTCTTCCTTCATCAAATCATATGCAAAAAGGTCTTAATTTTTCTATTCTATTATTACTGATTAAACATTTATGAATGTCATGAAACCTTCGTAACATTGCAGGGTCATTATGTGTTTTGCACTGGCTCTAATATAAGTGCCCAGTTTATTTCATTTGTTGATCAAAATATTTGATAACCATTTCATTTGAGAAAACAAAAAAAGAGGGTTCAGAATCAACCCTCTACATTTTACCTGCAGTAGAGTATGATGAATGTAACAAATGCCAAAAGGCTTTCCCCTCCAGTGCTTGCCAATTCTGTAGCTGCCTTTTCCTCCAAGGCATTTTCTGTAAGTGCTAGGGTGTTTTTTTGGGGGCATTTGCAGTGGAGAGGTTTTACTTTATTTCTACTATATCAGGTATTGATCCATACGCCACGCTTCCCTTCAAGAAATATTTTGCAAAGCACATAAAATATCTTTCTTTTCACTCTGAAGATTTAAGAGCATTGCAGAGTTGTACATGTGAATTTTCCCATCCTGAATTCTAACTGATACGCCTCAAAGGGAATCTAAGAGATAATTATTTTCCCTATGGAATTTTTTCAAATGATATGGAATAATCTGATGTACTGAAAAAATGCAGGGGCCTTAATCTGCTATTTCTTACTTAGGTAGAATGTGAATTGCTTTCATAGGGCATGGTCCTTATCTAAGAAAGCAGCAAATCCTGCACAATGAGCACACCATTAGTAGCAATATAATCTTATCAAGTACATTCCACATTCTCTTTTTAGTCAGATCTATAACCATCAACTAATTCGCCCCAGTTTTACCTTGAGGTTAAACAAAAAAGAAAGAAATAAACTCAAGAAACTTTCATTTTACTATAGGAAATTAAAAGCCTAGAAACTTAAATGGCTGTGAAGAAAAAAATCAATATTTTAGTCAAAGTGAGATTTTAGGAGTTTCTAGTATCAGATATGGAGGCTTCAATTTCAATTAAAAAGCTGCATCTGAATGCATAACCCATTATAAAAGCGCACCTGACCCCTGGAGAAACAAAGAAGCCTTCTTACAAATCCAGCAACACGTTCAATCACGTAGGAGTGTAATGTGAAACACAGAACTCTTCAAGTTTTAAAAACAGACATTGAAACTGAATTATTCAAGAGAAAACATTGATTTGTAACATTTTCAGAACATCACACTTCCTTGAAAGAAATTTCTTTCTTCAAGACTTGCATTTATTCAAGAGGCGTAAGACTTCTCATGCTTGTTATTGAACATATTAATATTTGCTCTTCATCTTTTATTTCAACTACATTACCACAAAAGGGTAAGAATACTTATGCCACTATGTAAACTAGAGTGTTCTTCAAAGAACTAATGATCTTGAAATTATGCAGCCTCAAGGCTGCAACACAGATCAGATTCACAGGAATCAGTAAAATCTTTGCTCTAAAAGATCTAACTGCAGAAGTTCTTATATCTCTGTAACTCTGAGCATGAAAAAGTGAACACATTTTTGGTACTTAATATCTTAGAAAAAGTTTATCTGTAGCTGTGCTTTTTTTCCATTCATTTCCTTCAGACAAAAGTTCAAGCTTTTAAATGGGTGATAATCACAAGAATTCATACTTAAACGTTCACTTACACAAAAACCAAATCAAGTGGTGAGTCTTTCAAGCTAAAGGCCAAAATAGGTGCTGCTTTTTAAGAGTAAATTATTCCAGATTTCTCACATTACAATGTTTATTTAATCAGGTGTGATCTCAGAAACACAGCAGCATGTTTTTGCAATTGCAGTTTTTATAGCTTTTCAGAACTCCCAACCAATGCAGACAATTAACCATTTCTATGTTAACAGAGCAAATGAACAGATTACCCAAGTATCTGCATTTATCATTTGGTCTCCATTTGCTAGGCAGAGCTGTGTAAATGGAATGGGAACTCAGACTAAAGGAAAACAACTGAACATCTGCATTGTGTGACAATACCACAGTGTATGGGGTTCGTGTATGCAGTGGGAATGAAGAGAACAAGGCCTACCTGTGGGCACAAAGTCTCAATGTGATTAGCTGCCATTTGGACAATTTTCGTTCCATCTTCATTTGTTGACAATGAACAAGCAAGATTGGCAACCTTAAATAAAATAAATAAACAAACTTAAATAAGCAAACAGCCTGGTAAGCAAGTACTCCTGCTCTGACTTCAAACTTGCCAAAAGCAGGGAAACAGTGCAGGAGGAAAAAAGAGCTGTGGAAAGAAGTGACAGTGATGAGAAATCTTATGACCTCACCCCAGTTTAGGCTCAGCAGGTAACAGCTGTAGAGTGGTGTTTAGAAAATAGAAGGAAATTTTAAAGCAAGAGCCTAAGGTTTCAGCAGATTGCCTGTGATCTTGCCCCTTAATTTTTTCAGAGCACTTCAAACCATAACCACCTTTTACACTGTTCTTTAAAATTTACTTTAAAGACCTTAAAGCTCAAATAGCACTTACTTTGACTTGTAATTAAACACAAAGTAATTTCTGCCCCAAGCTATCCACAGATCATTCTTTTAATTAGTGGTATGGTTTTCAACTGAAATGATCTCGTCATACAGCATATAAAGTGCAACCAACAGTGACAACGTATATGGAAATCTGAAATCCATGAAAGAACAAATCTGTCTTCTGTTGTAATATACACCATAGGGATACAGCTTCCTTTAAAGGAAAAATCTCTTGGACCATGCTCCACAAGTTTAAATGGATGAACGAAAAGCATCTCACTGCAAGTGAGGGTACTGGGATCCAGCAGATCTTTCTATCCCACTGCAATAGTATCAAGTCCTTCTGTAAACTACTCCAGGCCTGTTAACCATCACACCTTCCCTGAAGCGGCTGTACTGCCTACAGGCACTCTAATGTTACTGCAGAGCAAAGGCAGCCTGAGAACCAGACCTCTGCAGCGCTGTAAATACAAACACACACCGTCACAGTGACTTTGGAGTTACCCAAAACTCACACAATGACTTCTACAGCTCAGCCGCTGTGAAATAAAGCAAATCCACCTTTATCAACATTTTAGGACACCACTACTAGTTCAAGAATGATCTACAACCAAAGGCTTTTATTATTCTTATTTAATTGATAAAAGTAATTACTAGGCATTAGTCAGTGCATAGACAAATTAATTACTTGTCCTATTGAAAATTCAGAAGAGATTAAGAAATGCTTTATGAAGAGGATGACATTTAGAATGCAGGGCCTTCCACATACACCTACACAAAAATACATCACACACCTTTCCCTGGTTTCCCAATACAATTCACTGGTTCCCTACCCATGTGAAGGATTATCTTTCCACATAAAAAACAATGGCTAAGACTGAAGAAATCCAGTTTTCATCAATGCACTGACACTGTATTTTCTTTTATTTGAAGTAAACTGCCATGGGTTGTTTTTTTTTGCAGTATCTTAAAAAAATGGGTTTGCTTCTATGCTTTCCTCCATGACTCTTCAGTTTAAACCACCCACACATGACTTTATATCATCACAATACAACCCTAAAAGATGCTACACTACTCCCTCCCCTCAAAAAAAAAATTTAAAAAAATAATAAATCAGTTTTTCTTTGGATTGAAGGTCAGGAGTTTTCACTACTGGTCCCAACAATTAATTCACACTGGCTTCAGTATTTTAAATTCCTTTGCCCCAGCCACTGAGGTGCTTGTGTATCCCTAATGTAAATCTGTGTTCACTCACAATTTGTTCCTACCCCACCTATGCAAAATTAAGCCCTCTACAAGACTCACTGCAAACATCATTGATTTTAAAGAACTCTTCTATGCCTAAAGCAGTAACATTGCAAAGGCAAGATAAAAAGGCAATGCCAGCCATTCCACCAGGACAAAAACTATCAGCAGCTTGTTTTTTTCTCTTTACCATAAGGTTCCTCAGGTTTTTCAAATTCATTTGGCAGCTTCCAGAAACACTTTACTTTCATTTCTTGGACTCCACTACAAACGTGTGCAATACAGAGCTCCTGTTTATCAGTGAGGTACTGCTCTAAGCAGTTTTGTCCCTGTCTTGATGAGCAAGGCAGACACAGTTTACAGCAACTTTTTATCCTGTTTCCTAGTTACCCTGGCTCTAACATTTCAGTACAAATGCAGTCCTTGATGTAAATTGTGTCACAGCCACAGAATAATAAACTAGGATGAAAGAGGTTTCCAGAGATCATGTACTCCAACCCCCTGTTCAAAATATGAGAATGAACTCAAATCCAGTTGGTGCCAGAGGCTCAGTGTAACAGAGCAGCATCTGGGAACAAATTCTCTGTGTGTTACCAGACCACATAGGAGATTAGAAGGGTAAAAAAAGGGTGGCTCTTCTCTGACCAAGCATGCTCAGGTCAGGAAGGAGCTCTTAACCCACAAGTATTCCTTTTTATTTGAAGTCAACAGTGGTAAGGATTTTTTTCTAATATTAAGAGGAACTTTCTGATCTTTTGTTTCCCCTCCTGATTCCTCAGCTCTAAGCATTGCTGGGTGACTGCCCAATTCAGAATAGTATTCCCAAAGCACAAGCAGCAAACCAAGGGTGTAAGACTAGGAATTTACGTTAGGCCATTTTTCAACAGCAAACAGAGGTTTGTATTATTTATATTAGGTGTCTTAAAAAATCTATTACGTTAAACAAAGTAGTACTGACTGCTTTGGAATAAACAAATGTTGTATTCTGGATGTGTATTTGGAGTTCATACTACAGTGCTACACCAGCAGCAAATTTAGACCTTTGCCTTGCATTTTAATCAATGTTAATAAGACTTCTGTGTCCATGAGAAAATAAGGAGAATTTTCTTCTCCTGGCATTGAAGCAGCACTTGTCCACATGTACCTTCTGCCCAAGTAAAAAGGCTCGCAGTCAGTCTCAGCAGCAGATGATGAGGCCCACAGTTATTCCACCCAAAAATAATCCAGATCCCTGGAAGTCATTAACATGGTCTCAGCCATCAGTACACTCACTGTTGGTACTTCCCTCACCAGCTCCTGAAGAGAAGTCCTTAACACAAATCCAAAACACAGTAATTCGAATAAATCCCATGGAAAGAGGCAAACACCTGTGTGTAATTCTTCCAAGCAGGTGGAAGGGCATGGGAAAACCTCAAGTCTCTTTTGAGGATACAAAGTTGCTCATAAGGAGCACAAGCTGTTTCAGCAATAGTAGATGTCTACAGTCCATCAGAAAAAAACAAGCCCTAGCATGGGTAAGACCTTCCTCTTCATCAATACCATACAAATTTTTACAATCTGAGAAATCTTCATTACACCACAGTCTCTCCCCTAAGCATTATAAACTACACAAATACGTTACATTTCTTTTGTATTCTCTAGGAGAAACTAGCTTTTCTTAGAGAAACTTTAAACTCAAGTACACTGAAGTCCCCTTAGAGAAACTTCATACTCAAGTACACTGCAACTTCAAAAACAAATAAAATTGCAAAATGAAAACCCAAGCTTCCTCTCAGACAGAAAATAACTGTCCTTCTGAAGAGCAAAGTTTGTCAGGACAAAGAAAAAGCTTTCTTGTAGGCTGCTCTGATTGAAATCACAACTCTACCAAAAAAAATCATCATCATTTTCTCCAAACATTTTTAAGATACTGAAAAAGCAGTTACACAGCTTTTCCTTGAAATCAACGAACAGAGAACAAACCATCCTTGATGAGGTTTAGCAACATCAATTAATACACTAATTAATGCGCAGTGGGAAAGGAAGACTTTGAGCATAAAGTAAGTGCAGCACTGGCAGTAGATTAAGTATTTCATTAACCTGATGGATTTTTAGATTGTGAAGGCACTTACGAATGTATTTTTGATACCCATTACCTGTACACAGAAGATATGCCAATGCAGATTGCTTTTATTCCAGCAGTTATTACACAAGCTTCTCACAGGCACTTTAACTGGTGTTTTTACTACTGGGTGAGGGTTTACCTTTCTGTACTGGGGAGGGGGTTCCTCAAGGTAGAAGTTTTGCAAGGTAGAAATTGCTGAAGAGTAAGATTCGTGTATAGCAGATATACTTGGTTAAAAAACCAATTCAACAGATCATATCCCTCTCTATTTACACATTACATGGCACATGTTTATCTAGGAGAGAGCACAACTGCAAATGTGTGCCCAGATTTTTTCAGTTCCTTTACCAAACAACTGAAAGGCAAAGAAAGATGCACTTAGAGGCCGGGAGAGATGCAGTACACATGAACAAGCTCCCTCTGCTGTCCAAACTTCCTTGGGGTGGAAGGCTTTTTCCCTTGCCTGTGCTCACACAACTGCATTCACACTGTGAATCCCCTAATATTCTCTCCCCAAGCCGAGGATGAAAGCTTTAACTCATCCTCAAGCTTCATTCCATTTCAGATTTCCCAATGCTTTCCACCTGGTATCAAGGCAAAACAGAAAACACCTGTAGGCAGAACACCTTGGAGAGCCACTAATCACTTGCAGTGGATTTCCAGAGAGGTGTGGTAATTGCCAACAGCCAACTCCCTGAAGCCATCTATAGCTGGAACTAACAGAGATAACCAGGTATCCTTTCTGGAGACAAAAGGGATGTGTTCCAAATCCCTTAAGAGCCCCGGGGGAAGTGGAAGGTCACATGCAAAGCAAGACTGCCTCTTCCCCCGTGAGGAGTCTTATGTTGGTTCTGCTGGAAAGGAAGAGAAATCCTTGGGAGAGACATTCCAGCCATGACTTAAGGATGTGATACAGTGGTTCAGGAATGAATCGTAGTTCACTGTTAACTCCAGGGCAAAAACAAAATGCAAAGTCAAATACAAAAGTGAGATTTTTAACTAGTCGAGGAGCAAATAATCACTGCACTGCCTCACCACCTGTTTCATTCACAGCTGAGAACAGCTTTGCTAATCTACTGTCCACACTGCACAGCAAGAATTAAATGTACCCCCGAGGATTTTTTCAGTCAAATTCACTCCATTAACTCCCAAAAATAAGTATTTGCTCAGGAACAGATTGTCTGCTAACTAGCTAAATTCTTCTTCTATAAATTGTACAAAATGAGGCAGCATGTTCTCTAGGTGAGATCCCTTTTGCTCCACCAATAGAAGTTGTTTCCTTTCATTATTTTACCCAAAGTCCCAACTCACTCATACTGTAAATCACTAAGGATAACTAAGTTGTTAATTCCATTAAAGCTTCTGTTTCCTCTTCTTGCTGAAGATTTCCTGTTTTTCGTATTAAATACCTCCTCTCAAAAAACTCCTTCCTCAACACTGAGGAAAGACCTTCCAAAGCTCTGCCTAGCCCAAAGTTATCCAAGTCCTTCACTACTAAGCCCAAAGTCTGTACTTTGGAGATTTTTTTATCCTGGTGTAAAGAACCCACTGATAACCCTACAGAAATTCTTAGTACCATGCTGGCTGGGAAAGTGTTACTAAAATAAAAACTGGCATGCTTCAAATTTCACAAACAATTAACTTGTCACAAGATTTCAAATACAGTCTTTAGGAAGTTTAAAGTACTGATCCTATCATTTTGCCTTTTTTTTTTTTTTAAACACATAGTAAATATCAGAAAAACTTCCTGGTTTTCCACAAAACCAAGCAAAAGTAGTTCTTATACACACCTCTAAAGGAACACAAATCAGTTATAGTGTCACTTCAACATGTATATGAATTCCCCCTGGCACTGGGACAGAGCTAAAAAGGCCTACGGAGGACAGTGCAGAAACAGACACAAAAACAGCCCAGTAATCCACTGAGGTAGAGGTTAATCCTGAATAATCACAATTCAGACAATATTTGATTTGTAGGAGAGCAACTGAATACTGAGCTAAGGGATACCATTTGAATTCCAGCATTACAGCAGTCAATACAGCTTTCAATATAAATTATATACTCTGTGTAAACTCATTATTACTGTTAGCCTGCTCTCTTTAAACCATAAATGAAAAAACATACTCATGTATTTCCTGCTTCTAATTTTGTGGTACAAAGAAATACCTTCTACAGGTTTTTTTATGTGTTCTCAGTTTCTACCACTGGCTTTATTCATGAAACCTTAAGAAGTCTTTTGAGGAAAATGACTGCTCACAAAAAAGAGCAAAAAAAAACAAACCTTCAAAGGTCAACATTAAATAATGACTGTACTTTTTCAAGAAAAGCTACACTGATATATGTATGTCTTCTAGTCACTGCTGCATTTTTCTATGCATTTATGATTACTTTGTGTATTTTTATGGGCTTAATAAAACTTAGACTACAGTATTTGTTTATAATGAAAAAATTACATTCCTGTGGACTAAAAACTAACCTCTAGTGGGCAATAAAGTAATGTTGCTTGTTTTCCAACCCATTTTCTACCATAAAACTAAATTTCTTTCCAGATCAAGTCAAGTAGTTATACCTCAGGTCAAAAGTTACACTCTTACCTTTTATTAGCTTTTACTTTTGTGGAGAAAAAGTTACAAACTCCACTCAAATATGCATTTAACTGTATTATGCTGCCTTCCCTGCCTCTATTACATTTTCACCTTCCACTCTTTCAGAAAGACTCCTGAATTTACTAATTTAATTACAGTAAGGGGCTACACACCTGCAAGCTTCTTCACTCACCTTTCGGTTTCTTTCACACTTCTCCCAATTTTGCCTGTCTCCATCTCCTTCCACTTTCTGCAGAGCTGAATGAAGTACCCAGTACTACGTGACTGTACTAACGCACCGCTGACTTGACCAGATGAGCTCAACCTGCTGCACCTGAGGCTTAGCCCTGTCCCTCCAGGTGTTACCAATCACCTGCTCAAATGGCTCAAACTCCCCAGAGCATCATGCAACTTCAACTCTTTCCTACCAAGCATGTCCAAGATTCTGCTTGTGTCATTAATAAAGCATATATAAATACCCATGGACTGGATTGTTGAGTTTTGCTGTGGTTTTTTTTTTTTCCTAACAGCACAACTGCAAGTGGTTTATTTCAAGTTCCATATGCTCAGACAATTCTTATACAAGTTCGTCTAGGAGACTGCCTTGATGAACTGTGCCTCAGCCAAAAGGAAAATGGGTAACACACGGACTTAGATACAAACACAGCACACATGTAAGGGAAAATACTGCCCAGTAAAATTCCAGAAACCATTTCCTTTTCAATAAAGGTGCCAGGCCTGATGCAGAGCCCCATTAAGCTTTCTCTCAGTGCTTTAAGTCACAGTTACATTTGAGGAATTCAGGTAAGGATTCCCTCTCTAGACTCTGAGCTCTGTTTACAGCCAAGAACAAAGTCTGTATTTGTATTATATCCTCATGCTCTGGCAAGCTAGCTGAAGATTCCAGTAAAACAGAAACTGCCTGTAGTTGTGACCTGTGTCTCACTAATGGCCTCTCCAGAACATGTCCCATCTGCACCAGCACCAGACTTGATCCACTGCAGTAACTGAAGTGGCCTCTGATCCCTGAAGAATTCCACAGGCTGAATGTAGCTGCAAATGAAAGCTCTAAAGGTAAACTACTTGGTGAAACCTCTCCCTCAGCACCATTCCACAACTATGCTGTATATTAAAGCAGAAGCAAGCAGGGTTTTCAAAAGGATAAAATGACTATCCCAATTCTGTAATCTCATAACCTTCTCGTTTTCTTTATCTCAGCCACAAAACACGACAAATAAGACAGCAGTTAACCACGGAGCAAGAGGACACCAGACATGCACAGAATTAGCCAATTCCTTAAAACAACCGTGAGGAGGAGTAATCACAATTCCCTGCCAGAATACATAGCTCTTGGAGGAACAAGGCACGCACAAGTGCTGAAAACCAGATTAATTAACTGCCCCAACTGTCTGGCAGTAGCAAAATGTGATCAACATCTATGTTATGGATGAGCAAAGCGATAGCTGGCTCACACAATTAAGGGATGAATATTATGTGCACGTTAAGAAAAGCTTTAGTGATAGATAGTTATGTTATTGTGATATATCCTCCCATAGATCTCTTTCCCCTCCCCCTCGTATCGTTGTGACGGGATGGGCTCGGTAGTCGGGGAATTTGGGGAAGGCCGGCAACACCAGACCTCGGATCGAGATGTAAGACAGCGATCTCCACCGAGAGATGGCAAAGGAGGAGTTCTCTGACATGACTTGGGGAGAGGCTGGGAGTATAAAAAGCAAAGCATCCATTTTTGTAGCGGAGCACGTGGCAGACGGACACAAATGCTCCCGGTGCTGTGTCCCTTCCCTTATTCAGTCCTTCTGTTGTATTTTGTTAATGTGTAATAAACCTTTTTCAATAGTGAGCATGGTTCCTCACAATCTATCACCAGTGGAACTCAGTAAGGATCAGGATGGGTCAAACAGCTCTCAAAACTGCATGAAACCCTCCATCTCCTGCACTTCAGTAATAAAGAGTAAAATATAACACATACAATAATTTGTCAACAGAATACTCAAACCTGCAGGCCTTTTTAATCTATAAAGCACAGTGAAGACTCAAACATATGCATGAATACATCCTTACATGTTTTCTTATTACTCGCTAGTCAAATATGCCACAAAAGGAGGAAAAAAATAAAGGTCATCCAGCTTTCCATATTCTGCCAGTGGCAATACCTGAAACCCAGCACTCTGAAACCCTTCCCAGAGCAAGTACAAGTCCATCTCCCAGTTTAAAAGAGGAAATTTACTGAAGAAAGCAAGTCAGAGCCTAAGGCAGCTTATGTAATACAGAACCACCAAGCTCTCCCACTTCACACAAGTACACATCATGTGCATTTAAATAATTCTTTTCAAGTAGTGGCTTTTCAGAAAGAAAACCAATCCCATTTCCAAAGCTTATCAGGAGTCAATGCCCTCTTGCAGTACTCCTGGAATCTCTCTCCAACCCAAGTGGCTCCCTCCAGCCTTTGGAAAAGACCTTTAGTCTTTTGTTGTCCTGCTTCCCCTAAAGAGGACTCGAAAAAGCGGCAAGCGGAGGTAATACTCCATCCCCAGACAGCTTTTAATTAAATGACAAAGTGTAAAAATTAAACCCCAATAGCGACCCAAAACCACCCCAGAGCGGGCTGCCTGTCCCTCACCATTGCTGAGCCGCACCCCTTCACGCAACGGGCGCCATTTTGTCTCCAGCAACGGAGACTGAAAATTTTATAACTCAAGGGGAAAAAAACTCCTAATGTATTGTTTTCTCTTGTTGCCTCACAGATTACTATCTTAGAACTTTTGCTAAACGAAGTTAGCAAGGCCACCAAGGCTCCCTGGTTTCAAACCAGTAATAACATCTCCAAGTAGAGGACAAAGCAGAAAACTCACGGCTGTGGGTGGTTTCACAGGCCCGCCCTGCCCTCAACGCTTCCCCTCAGCACCGGCGGCCAAAAAGGTGGAATTCCGAAGAACAAAACAGCTTAATTCCAAAGGCAGGGACAGCGAGATTCCAGCGGCAGATGACGGAAACTCGCGTTGAAAGCGCCAGGCCGGAACGCGCATCCAAAGCCGCCCGAGGCAGCGCGGCCCCCGCTCCGAACCTTCCAGAAGTGAGCGGGGCGGGCGCGGCCCTGAGCGGCTGCAAACGGCGCCTCATTGCACACAGCGGGGTAGTGCCTGTGAGGGACCTGTCGGTCAGAGCTCCGAGTGCTTGAGACTCCCGTCGCTCACAGCGCTTTGTGTCTGTGGGAGGGTACCATCACTCACAGGTCTGTGTCCGTGTCTGTGTCTGTGTGAGGGTCTCGTCACACACAGTGTGTCTGTGTGTGTGTGTGTGTGTGTGTGTGTGTGTGTGTGTGTGTGTGTGTGTGTGTGTGTGTGTGTGTGTGTCTGTCTGTGTGAGGGTCCCGTCACACACTGTGTGTGTGTGTGTCTGTGTGTGTCTGTGTGTGTGTCTGTGTGTGTGTGTCTGTGTCTGAGTGTGTGTGTGTGTGTGTCCGTGTCCGGCAAGTCATACAGCTCTGTTCGTGTGTGTGAGGGTCCCACAGGACAGACACAGCTCTGTGTGTGTGTGAGGGTCCCACAGGACAGACACAGCTCTGTGTGTGTGTGTGAGGGTCCCACAGGACAGACACAGCTCTGTTTGTGTGTGTGAGGGTCCCACAGGACAGACACAGCTCTGTTTGTGTGTGTGAGGGTCCCACAGGACAGACACAGCTCTGTTTGTGTGTGTGAGGGTCCCACAGGACAGACACAGCTCTGTGTGTGTGTGTGAGGGTCCCACAGGACAGACACAGCTCTGTTTGTGTGTGTGAGGGTCCCACAGGACAGACACAGCTCTGTTTGTGTGTGTGAGGGTCCCACAGGACAGACACAGCTCTGTGTGTGTGTGTGAGGGTCCCACAGGACAGACACAGCTCTGTTTGTGTGTGTGAGGGTCCCACAGGACAGACACAGCTCTGTTTGTGTGTGTGTGTGTGTGTGTGTGTGTGAGGGTCCCACAGGACAGACACAGCTCTGTGTGTGTGTGTGTGTGTGAGGGTCCCACAGGACAGACACAGCTCTCTCCCCCACACCGCAAGGAGCCGCCATCCACAGGCACACACGGCATGTTCTTACGTGTTCCATCATTACTGCGTTACGGTACATCCTTATGCATTCACTATAGCTTACATTTCAAACATCTTGTAAAAATGTAATTAGTCCTCTCTTTAATTTTCACCCTTCCTTTATCCCTTAAATGAATCAGTAATTTTCTTAGGTTTATTAGTTTTTATTCTCCTCTTTTTCTACTCATGAAAGCCATGTTTCTGTGGCAGTGGAAGTCTCTGTTTCTGTTAATGGAGTTTAAAGGTTCATAAAACATTTTATAAGAAACCCTTGACCAATTTTTCGTGTGTGATTTCTGATCTAGGAAATGTGAAACTGATCACAAAGAAAACATTTAAAACTGTTCATAAACCTTCCAACCAAAACTCACATATAAAATTGTCCAGATTGCAAACTGCAGATTGCAGTGCTGTCTGAAGCGTCAGTGTGGGCTCACCCAAAAGCGTGTGCATAGAATTCAAACTGCAGAAATGTGATCACACTAAGTTCACTGAAAAACTCCTGGGGGATTCTATCTTCTTTACAGTACACTGGCCTTGAAAAGAGGCAAATGAGTTGACTGTTTTTCACTGTAGAGCGATGCCCTGACAAGAAATGATCCTGATGCACAGCAGACACCTGTCCAACAGCAACCAAAAGACATGCAGGGGTCACATTTCAAAGGAAACAAATCTCTGTGCAGGGAAATCTAGAATTTAAATCTACAAACGACTCCTTGTTAATTAAGCTGAATCTCAGAACGTGCTGATCTGAACTTCCCATCACAGAATGTCCTGGGATATGGCTACTGCTGTCCTCTGTCCCCTCAGTGCCCCAGCTGGGTAAGTGACGGTGATAGTGTGACTGAGGACAGCTCATATGGAGACAGCATGTCTGCACAGGTTAGTTTTGTCTGCTGAGCCTAGCAAGGACCTTCCCTACACCTAGCAAGACCAGGCTGTGTTTTTCAGAAGGTTTTAGAAATTTGTCATTAACTCAGTATCTTGAATGCTAGGCTAACAGTTATTAAAAAGTACAATGATGTTAAAATGTAAGCCATGTGAATTCCTTGGCAGTAACTACACTGACATTACTGCTCATCACTCAGTTTTGATGTTCAGATTCTTTTAGAAAACTTCTGCAGAAGATGAATAAAACCAAAGGGAAGTACCTATCAGGGTGTTGCTTTTGTCTCAGCTAAGCTGTCATAAACAAAAACATGTCCAACTTCCTAATAAACAATGATCATTCACCTTCCTTGTAATCAGAATTCTACTCCATGGCTTCCCAAAATGTTTTCTGATATTTTGCTTACTTTTTTTTTTCCCCCAGCCACTCTTCTTTTTTTAATTTCATTTATGCTGCTATGCCTGTATTATAAAAGAATTTGCCCTACTTTTTGCTTTCTTGTCTCCAACACAAGCAAGATATGACATAGTTCCTCTAGGTATTGTGTACAAACTGCATTTCAGAACAAAAATGTTTATGAGTTATTTCAGTGTATCTATAAATTCATGGCACAAAATACAGTCTCGTAAAAAGCATCACCCAGGCAGTGGCAGGAAAAACACTGGCTCAAAAGCCATTTGCCATTGGTAAAATAACCAGGAAGACTCCTAGAGAGGTGGTTAAATTGAGCAAGCCAAATTGTTGCCCAATCATCAGGAAAATACCCTTTAAAGCATAGAATGCTTTGGGTTGAATGGGATAATCCAGTGCCGTGGGCAGGGACTCATCCCACCAGGCCAGGCTGCTCCAAGCTCCATCCAGCCTGGCCTTGGACACTGCCAGGGACGGGGCAACTTCTCTGGGCAACCTGTGCCAGTGCCTCACCATCCTCACAGGGAACAATTCCTTCCTCCTACTCCATCTAAACCTACCCTCTTTCAGTTTAAAATGATGAAGAGTAAACCTCTTCCTTTAACAATTATCACAGCATTCATATTCCAAGGGAAAAAAATAAAAACAAGCCAGCTAACCCTAACAAATGAACAGAGAGACTGGTTTGGTATTTGTGAAGCACAGGCTTTAGTAAAATTATGTTAGTATTTTGATGATGAGTGCCTTTTTTGGCACCTTTGGAATTATTCTGTTACAGCTGACTGGCTCATTATAGATCAATGTATCAAAATTATGAGACTTCTGGGGATATAATGGAATCACAATTATCACAATTTCTAATATGCTGAGGAACTTCTAAATCTGGTTTCTGCAGTAATAAAAGGCAAGAAGTCAGTGCCAACACACTTGTGTCAGCTCTCTGTACAGTATCACAGATGTTAAGCAGTGTATCCTGCTGGGGAGGCCGCTTCCCTCGGGAGCTCCTGGAACCCCAGCACGCTGCACGAGGTGCCTGACACTTGCAGCTGCTGAAATGCACCCCTCAGACACAGAAAGTCTGCTAAATCTTTGGCTTGTTTATCTTTTTTTCCCTTGCTTCACTTATGTGATAAAGGCTGTGATTAAGAGGATTAATGAAAATGTCACCATTTATCACCTGTAGTTCAATCAGTAATAGGAAAGTTGGACCTTATTTGATTAATTATACAGAGGTACAAAAATCCTTGCATTATTAATTCAGGACTTGCTGCAAAATGCTAGAACTCTGTGAGCCCCTAAACACCAAGGTTTAAAGTCTTAAAGCTTACATACACTTAGAAGTATATGCCTGACTGTTGCAGCGGCCTCAGGGAGACAAAGAGTTACATTGTCCCACCCCAAACCCCTTGTGAAGGGCGGCCCAGGAGTTCTGATTGGGTTTGAGTCCCTGGGGGGTTCTCCCTTGCTGTGTTTCTAATGGTCCCTGACCCTGAACTCCACCCTCAAAGGTGTAAACCCTCGGTTCTGTCCCTCAAAAACCCCTGCTGTGCCTCTGTTCGGGGCTCTCTGTTCTGGACCTGAGTTTGTTCTCATGCTGAATAAATGGTTTCATGAACGGGAGCCCGTCTCCTTGGTGTTTCATGCTGGTCCCCAGAACCCTGCTGTTTCCCTGGACGAGATCCTGAGGTTGCTGACTGCAACAAATGGTGAGAGAATGCGGGCATCCAGTGAAGCACCAGGAGAACAGCAGGACCCGGCTCCATGGACACCTCGTAAGTCCCCGGCTGATGGCTTGAGAGCCGGCGAGACCCCCGCCTTGGAAAGGAGGACTCGAGAGTACCTGGCAGGGAAGCTGGGTTGAGAGTGCCTCGGGCATGGGGGAAGAACAGGGATTACGGAGGTGTGGGAGCCGAGACCAGACGCTGGGACAAGCACCTAACATCACCCAACGAGACGTATTATGGACGATATCAACATTATGGACGATTAACATTATGGACGATTAACATTATGGACGGTATGGCTCTTCCAGTAGACTGTTTTTTGTCTTCTGTGAAGTTCCTTTTTTTGGTGTATACCTCCCTGTACCTTCCCCTTTCCTCTGCTCCTAAGGGCAGGACAAAGGGTGAAAAAAGCCAAGGTGGCTCGGGGTTGCTGCCGTCTCTCCGTCACCCCGGTGTCTCTGCCATCCCATCCCCTGTTTTCCCGAAGGCAGGCAAGGAACGGAGACCATCCAGAGTGATGCGGGTCTGCTGCCGTCTGCCCGCCGTTCCGTGTCCTCCTTCACCCCCTGTCTTTCCATATTCCCCGTTCCCTGTCCGGGAAAGTCCGTCCCGGCCTCCCCCTCCATCCCAAGATGGCACTGCCCACGCGGTCTGGGATCCCTGGTTTCCCGCCTTGCTCCTTCTTTTCCGGTCCCAAACCTTCCCTTCCCGAACCTCCCAGTAACTCCTGCTTGGCCCCATCCCTTTGTTCGGTGCTCCACCCCTGGGGGCTGTGCCTGTTCCATAGTGGGCAACACCTCCTCCGGGGAAATCGAAACTGTAACCAAGCTCCGAAAGCCAGTGTTACACCGAGATCATCTAAAGGGCGACGCCCACATGGGAGCCGGAGCCGAAGCTGGAGATCGAAGAATTCTGCCCCTCGTAAGAGGAGATCTAAGAGCTGCACCCTTCCAAAGAGAGAATCCTAAAGTGGAAGAGACTGAACTAAAAAACCATTATGTTTGCATTAAGTACCATCACCGTTTAATTTGCCCGGCGTAGTCCGAGATTTAAGTGTTTGTTTTCAATTTTGTTTTTTCTGTTTGCTTAATGTGTTTTGTTATTGAGCTATTGGTGTCCCACAAAGCAAAGTGGGTGCTCTGTGGAAGAGGTGAGATTTTAAGGTGGATGTTTGGAAACATTTTAAGCTCCTAATTAAAATTTGAAAAAAAAAAAAAAAAAAAAAAAAAAAAGGAGCAGATGTTGCAGCGGCCTCAGGGAGACAAAGAGTTACATTGTCCCACCCCAAACCCCTTGTGAAGGGCGGCCCAGGAGTTCTGATTGGGTTTGAGTCCCTGGGGGGTTCTCCCTTGCTGTGTTTCTAATGGTCCCTGACCCTGAACTCCACCCTCAAAGGTGTAAACCCTCGGTTCTGTCCCTCAAAAACCCCTGCTGTGCCTCTGTTCGGGGCTCTCTGTTCTGGACCTGAGTTTGTTCTCATGCTGAATAAATGGTTTCATGAACGGGAGCCCGTCTCCTTGGTGTTTCATGCTGGTCCCCAGAACCCTGCTGCTTCCCTGGACGAGATCCTGAGGTTGCTGACTGCAACACCTGACTTTAACTGAATTTTATTGAATTCATTTTCTTAATTCACTGTCTTGACCACATTAGCTCTCCATCGAGCATCTGTCCACCAGCTCCAAAACATCCAGAAACAAGTTACCTGTCTTTAAAGGCCTCCTTCCATCTGCCTGCCACCTCTCAATTACTGTTGCCACACTGCTTCTATTAGAACAGGGTACTTTTTTTACATTTAAAAAGAATTTGTGCATCATTCCCGTGCTGCCTTTAATTTTAGAAGTAATTCCACACAACCCTTCCCCTCAAATACCATTACCATCTTTAGGTGAGGCACCTTTACCTGTTGCAGGCTCCCTGCAAACTCCCCCCAAGTGGAGCAACAGCTGGCAGCAGTGGGTTTGTAGGCTGCCCCCAGGGACTTGGCAAACTCACTGCAATGGGAAAGCTGGGCTTTACACCCAGCTCCTGGGCTTACCACCACTGCCTTTGTGTTTCAGACACTAAAACTTTGGTTTTTAAACAGCTGCAGGAAAAAAAAATAAGTGTCCCTAAGTAAAATGAGGTAGTGCTTTTTGGGGTTGATTTTTCTTTTTTAATTTTATTTTGTAGTTAGATTAGTACTGCTAATCACAGGCTTGCTAAAATTAGTGAAGTCAGCAGTCAGGTTACTCCAATGGGTCCACCGAGGAGTTTGGATTTAACTGAATAAGAAAGGAGCCTCCAGTGCCCACATGTCCCTCGTGGGGCATTACCCAGCCCTGCCTGCACGGGGAGGTGGCACACACGGCTCTCCTGAGGGGCAGAAAGTCAGACAGCAACAAGGGGAGCCCAAATGGCAACTCCCAATCACACCAACTGAGGAGGTACAGAAATTACCAAACGAAAATTGGGTGCTTTTCCTCTCAAGAACGAAGCATTAGCTCAATAACTGATAGTGTAAAAAAAAAAATAAAGAATGTGGTGATAAGAGAGGAGGGTTAATTAGCATGGTAATGTAATGAAAATCCACTTCCCGTTCATAAATGTTGATCGTGCTTAAAAGAGCTTATCTTATTTACAAAAATGACATCTTAATCTGCTGACAGACACATTTCATTCCCAAAGTGCTGACCACTGTTCTGCATCCCCGTCTCCATATGCTAACTGCTCCACAGTTGGGTGCTCTCTGAGCAGAAAGCCACGCTGGAGCTCAGTGCCTGCAGACCCCAGTGTGCAAAGGGACCCTGTATCCTCAGGACAGCTGCTGTGCACGCTTCTGTACACAACTACAGAAAAACTACCACAAAACTAGATATGAGGATGTATTCTACAGCTGGCAGTCTTCAACTGCTATTTTGACATATATGATCATACACTGAAAGTAATAATAATGGGTTAAAGAAGAACAGTAAGTGCAAATGCAACAGCAAAAAAATGACAAGCCCTTGACTTGGATCTTACATCTGGGGATGAAAACCCTTAGCATTGAACAGCCTGAAACTAAAAACTTCCACATAACAAGATTCATGCTTCTTGTCCTCTGATTATACTCCAAAGGAGAATGATAAAAGATTCTGCTCTCTTCTGATATTCTGATAGTTAATAAAGATGTTCCAGTAATCTGTCAGTTTGACCTCTACACACACGGTTTTGAAGTTCTGCCATTGTCAGAAGTAGTTTTGTTTTTCAATAGCACAGTAAAATCAATATTAAAAAAGAGGCAATGAAGGATTAAAATGTTATTTTTACTTTGTGTTTACCAGTCTGGGATTAAACCTGATAGAAATAGGAGTAGTGCTGAGAATACTCAATTCACAATTGTCTTTGAAGGTGGTAGAAAGAAATCAGAGTCTTCCAATTGACAGGACTTTGTACATGCAGTACTTTGATATGCAAGGCAAAATTAAAGGATTGTTAAATGCATTTTAGATTAAGCTGCTATCTGACAGGAAACTATACAAGCATATATTTGGTATCAAATCAGGGGGGTTGTTGGTTTTCAGAATTCAAGGAGTTTTATTTCCATGGACCTTAGCTTTCCATGGAGGTGAAAGAATGCAGTCCTTAAGTACTGGGTATTCAGAGGCAAAAGTAGCAGCTGTCACAAGCTGCTTGAAAGTTGGTTGTTGTACACTCAGAAAACTACAAGAGTGAGATGATTTGTTTGGGATGTTTTTGTTGCATCTTCCAGGCCTATGGAAAGTTGCTCTCAACCCAATTTTCTGGGTCACTACATTGAAAATTGGACATAGAAAGATGTAGCAAATTACATCCAAAATCAGACAAGGTGGTGAATAAGAGCGATCATCTTTTATATGCATGCCAATAAAACAGACTGAAGTGTGAGACTTTTCCCATTGTACTTAAAAAGTTACTGTATGTATAGAAAATAATCAGCAACCTGTTAGATTTTGCAGATTCCATGTTAAAACTGACTTTTGGCAGAGCTGTTTTCCACAAGAGGCAGATGTAGACAGCTTTAGTTCAAGAGCCAGTGGCTGTGTTTTACCTTTTGGGAGAAAGGAAGGGTTTTCTTCAGCATGCTTATTAATTTATTGTCAATATTATTTTTGGTTACCAGATACTTGCTATTGTTTCCAGTGTCCTCAGTTTTGCAAACATTTTGCAAATGAACTGCAAATGCTGAAAACATTTCATTTTACCATATGTAAGTTCTTTGATATTGTTTGCCAAAATGGCATTGTAATTCTAACAGCATTAAATGAAACATCAGTTTTAATCTATGTATACCTAAAACCTCAATTTCCATATAGAAATAGAAACTATATGCATTTTTATAATTGATGGGCTTTTCTCCTTTACAGCTTTTAACTCAGTTTTTCTTAAATGCTCTAAGGATAATTCACCTTCAATAGGAATCTTTGTACTAATTTGCAACCTTGTTTTTTGAGCAACACTCTGTGTCCTGCACGCCTCTGCTGCTCTATATCAACACATCACAACACTGATGCACTTAAATATATGTGCTGTTTGTTACTGTCCCTTGTTTGTACATTGCAATACAGGCAAAACTGAAAAACACATGGCAAGAATTAGGCCACGGGCTGAAGTGTCAAATTTATGTATTGGCAGATCTGAAGTCAGTATGATTAGATCAAACAACAGAGAAAAGGTATATTCGTGTACCGAGGGAAGGGATGAAGAACACAAAGTTCACTTCATCATCGCCTCCACTTCTATTAAATCTCTCTGCCTCTGCCTGGTATAGCTGACCTTTAAACACCGCAGTGGGAGATTTGCATCTGTGCCGAAAGAAAAGATAATCAGAGCATTCTTCCCTGCTCCCATCAAATTCCTTTTTTAATCTCAAGTTCAGCCAGCCTATCACTCCTCCTCTCAGAAAGCATTACATCTCCGTGATGGATCAGCTCAGGAGAACAGGCTGGCAGCTTCCCCAAAGCAGAAATTGCCAGTTGCACCAGGCCTGCTTTTCTCCTCGTGTAGATGTGACATTTCACTCTTCTTCTTACCTATTTTTTGTTCACTGGTACATACTTGTTATCTCAACAGCAGGAATTGCTTTTGTCTTTGGTGGAAGTGAACCAGAGGCCAGAATGCTCCAGTCACCAAAAACAGGCATGTCTCACAGGGGACTGGAAAGTACACCTGGGTCCCATAAAGTTTTTCCTTATTATTATTATTACTTTGCCTTAATATTCATAATTTATAATAGTGTTTATATTCTGAGATTATTTTGAAATGTCCTAGAAGACTCTTTGAAAATGTTTCCGTACAATCAAATATTCCAACTAGATTTGCAGTTTAATTGCAACATTTAAAATGAAAAGCAAATTTCCAAGCAAAAATTAAATGTCAAATCTTAAAGTACTTATTCTTTTGTATTATATATATATAATTATATAATATTTTGAATTATTTTTTTTCAAAATTGCTGCATTTTAATATGGAATTCCCATTAATAACAAGCATTTTCTAAAAAAACCACATCTGTGAAGAATTTTTTTAGCCAAGGCTCACAAAGACTTAGACTACAGAGAGAATCGTAACCCAAATCTTTTTTCATCCTGCAATATATTCTAGGGTTTTTTTCAATGTTACATAATCAATATTCAGACTTAGAAGTATTTGATGCAGTATATGAGGAATATCAGGCACTGCAGCCTGAAATAACCTCCATCAGAAGAATGTTTACCGTGCCCCTTGGTGCTCATCAAAACGCTTTAGCAGCTGAGCGTTCTTTGCGTATGTGGGAAGTGTCCAATGTCGTAGCCCAAGTGGGCAGCTGAATGTGCTCCTGGGGCTTTTTGCTGTGTAACCAGGACAATTCCTCTTCCTCCATGAACCTGAACACAGCCCTTGCCCTGAGAGCAGCCCTGCTGTGTGCACTCACTGCTGCTACGGCAGAGTGAAGGTGTCAAGCACTGCAGCTCCAGTCCTTTGCACACTCTGAGCTTTTCCAGTGCTAGTGCTGCCCTCAGAGGCCCAGCTGATGCTCCTGGGAAGCGTGGCTGACACTCCAGCCTGTGCACCTTTGAACCTCTGGGCTGAGAGCACAGAGCACTTCTGAAACTCAGCACAGAGGAAACCTCACAACACAAGAAAGAAGATACTTGCTACAACCTCTGGAAATAGTATTGCCCCAGAGCTGGTATGGTACTGTCTTTCCATCTCACTGATGTTTTGTACCTCACTGGATTTATATACATGCTTCTGAATTGTATTCCTTTGTTATGTCTTAAATCCACTTTTGAAGGAAGGCCTGTAACTTCCAAATGCTAATTCAGAAGGGAAAAAAGAGATCTCGCTGCTCAAGGCGATTTACAGAGGTCTCTGGCCTATGAGGATATTGTTTGTTTCTTAAATTACAGTGTGAGCAGTGAGTCAGTGTAGCAGCAATTTAGCTTAGCTCAATTAACATTTCCTATTCAAAGAGGGCAAAAAGTACCTACTTTCTCAAGACTTCTTGTTTCTAGTAGAGAATTCTTCATTTTCAGATTAAAACAGAAACCACACAAAATCTCTCTTGATATTTTAAGCAGTACTTCTAATTTCCATGCCAAATGCACTGTTGGATTAACCTTTGTGAGAAGATGAACTTTTGTTTCTATAATACCCAATTCAGTCTATTGTGTTTATATACAAAACACTTCATAATCTACTCTTCAAGTATCCTCAATCTTTCAAAAACTGATTCAGAAACAGCCCTCAAATACAGGATAGGCCTGATTTAAACTGCTACACAAAGCATAAGAAAATGCAACATAATGCATGTCTCAAAACAGACCAACAGTCAGCTCTCAAGGTACAGATCAACTCACCTGATTTCTGGCATCTAAAAATTAGGCATCCACACACTAAACTAATCATTTAGTCAAAGAAGAAACATGTGCTTCATTAATCAAGAGAAATCTTGGGAAAATCTTTATCTTGGGTTGAGTCAGTGGGGTAAATAAGGTTTCAAACTGAAAAAAGACCAACACAATAAAATCTCAGAATAGCTGTTTGAATTGTTAACTTTGAAAGAAGACAAAGCAAGCAGAACACCGAGAGGAGTGATACTGGTGGGTGGGTACAGGCCTGGATTAGTACAGGTTTTAGACTGAGCACATAAGGAAATGCATAAACTGGAAATAACACGAATATCAACGGCTTATTTTACTTAAAAATGGATTTACAGCCTAGTCCTGTAACATCAAAACCATTTTATTACTATCACCACTGAACTTGCTGGCTGCAATAATAAAATCCATTCTTATGTGGCTGGAGATCTGGCTACACAAATACACTGGTCTTTGTGGTCCAGATTCAGAAACTTATTTCTGCATTTACATTTCTGCAGTCAAATGAAATACTGTGACAGGAAAATTAAACGCTGATGGTTTAATCAATATGGCAACAACAGCATATTTACAACTGAGCCATAGAACAACATTAACAAAGGATCTATGAGAGCAGGCAATAGCACTGTGCTGATTCAAATTATTGCTCACTATATTGGGAATGCAGTATCATCTCTTTTGACATGTTGTTCTGCCTTCACTTTCAAATTACTATTATCAAATTCAACTTTGGTGCAGCACTATCATCATCAGCCCAGCTCAACCTGAAGCCTGACAAGTGTGTGGAATGTGTTCTGCTGGAACACTGACAGGACAGAGCTGAGACACTGCTTTTTAGAGCAGCAGAATCACTGAACTTGAACTCATGATTGGATTCAGGAAAACCTACTTTTTTTTTTTTTTAAAAACAATTTTTCCTTAATTTGGAGAGAATTAAACTTCAGCATTCATTACACAGGTGATTACACAGCATGTATCTTCAAGTGCAACTAGTTACCTTTATAAAATGAAAAGGAAATAGTCATAAATCTTCCTTATGCCAAAAATATCTTTTAGAAGAGCAATGTTAAAATAAGCAGGAATGGACACCCCAGTTTTCATACATGAAGGCAGTGGAGGAATTAAAGGTGTGGACTACTGATTGTACTGTGTATGAGATCCAGGCGTGTGGATGCCAGACTCCTCCAGGAATTAGGGTGCCTGAGTAACCAGTAAATTCCCAGGTGATTCAGACAGATTAGCTTCACTTGTTTCAGCCTCAGGAAGAAATCAACAGGAAACTGGGAAAAAGCCGTGAGCCAGGAATTTCCTTGTGGTCGTGGTGTCTGCATTAACTTTTTATGAATTTTGTTTACACATATTTTAACAAGTTATTTGGAGAAGTAAATAAAATAACTAATGAAGATTTGCGAAGGGTGTCATGGTACTAGATGACCAAACGGTAACAGGGATGAAATGCAGTCTAGAGGGATTAAAAGTGAGTCATTTTGTGAGGAAATAACCAAGTTTCTGTGATTCTATGAAATATCTGGACTGTGTGGATTAGCACACACAGTTCTGCCCTCCCACCTCATGGGCTGCAAGCTGCTGGGAAAGGTACAGGGAAGGGAGCAAGCTGATCCTTTTGTGGCTTCCAAAGAAGGAAAATTTTAAAAGACCAGAAATGCTTTGAAAACAATAAAAAGAAATGAAAGAGTAAGTGGCATGGAGAGGGAAAATAGGGACTGGTGTTCATTTTCTCTTCTGATACCAGAATTCAGAGACAGCAAAAGGAAAGACCATGTATCAGACACTCCTCTACACAACGCACAGTCAGGGTGTGGAAGTCTTTACCACAGGATGCTGAGATATCAAAGGTTGACACTGGGCTCAGACTCACACCTGGAGTGCTTTACCTTCAGAAACAAAGCACACTCAGAATGCAAATGAGGTTTTTCCTTAGCTTTTGTTCCCCTAGACAAAATCTAGGGATTGCCAGCATCTGAGGTGGTTTTCACCTCTCAAAGCTTGCAACAGCTCCGCTGTGTCAAATGCCCCACAAAGGCTACTTGCAGCTGAAAAAAGAAAAGCCAACCTTTTTAAATTGTGTGTTTAACAATATGGGCAGTCTTGCTTGCATCACTGGCCTTTGCTCTGTCACCTGGTGCCCACAAACCACCCAACTCCCTGGATGTCACAACCACTCCTAGATGGTAAAACTGTTTCCACAGTTGTATTTCAAAAGCCTGATGTCTCATCTCCCTCACCATCAGCCTTCCCTGGTACACTTGCTGTTCTGTACCTTTCTTTGCAACATTTTTCTCAGCAGTTTAGCTTTTAAAATATTTTAAGTACACCTACTGTCTCTTAGTATTCCATAGGCAGGTACAATGCACCCATGATCTGGCACTTCAATACTTAGATTATTTTCAGGAGCAGAGATGAAGCCCATTTCTGCCATGGCACACGTGACTGGCCTTTGGAGTTGTATTCCATGACCTCTGTGCTCTAAGGGAATTTGTTGGCTCTTGTATCAGTGCAGGAAATCAACACCAAAGGAAGGAATGTGAGGCCTCCCCTGCAAACACTGTACCTGCCATTTAAGAACCCCCTAATAAAATACAGTAATGCCTGGCAACTTGCTCCTAAGTTACAGGAATTTCATACTGGATCTCCAATTAACCTGCCATCCAACTCCAGATCTTACAGAGAGCAGCCAACACCACACTGTGGAACACTTCCCTGGCTAAAGGCTGGGCTCCTGTCCCACAGGGGACAAGTGGTGCTTATACATCAGAATTTTCAGCAGGAAACATAAATTCTGGGATACATAAAGGGATAATAGAAATAGCAAGGATCCAAAGGCAGCTCATTTCCTTTTGATCTGTCCTGCCCTTCTGGCAGAACCAGGCTCCCTGCTTTGAGTAGCACTTTTAGCCAGACCTGATTCCTGCAGCACAGGCACTATCCATGGCCCCGTGTTCAGCTGGAAACCAAGCTCCAAGCATATTTACCACGTCTCAGTTCTGAAGCATGTGTATGTTTAAGTACAAACATTTCTGAAAACCACAACTAGTCAGATCCAAGTCTATCTATACTATTTTCCTTGAGAAATAAAAGCAAGAGTGCAGTGCTCCGCTACATCAGTTGAAAAATACATATATTCTCATCTTAACATGGTTTAGGCCACTAAAACCCAAATATGCTTCCAGTTGGAACTGCTGTAGTAACTGCTCTAACCTATTTAAAAGCTATTACATTTACATAAATTTAACTGGTATAAAACATTCCCCAAAATAGCTGCTGTGCTTCTCTCTCTTACATGGTGCTGTTGGAAATGACTGGATTTTTCTTAAAAATGAGATAAATCTGTTTATCTCCACAAAGCCCCTTTGTGGCCACTTGCTTAGCCGTTAATGCTTTTTTCATTTTTGTTCTGTTTTACCTCAGATAGGCTAACAGTTGATGGATGCAGTACAACTATCACCTAATTAATTTGCTGGAGAGTTTAGCAGTTGATAAATACAGTTTATCAAAAAGCCATAAATCAAACTCTTGCTTAGAGATACTGGTAAGGGCATTAAACCAATATAAGCAACTTTTAAATGAGATACTTAGTTGTACTAGATATCCCAAAGATAACATAAAGTAAAATTGAAGTTAATTTTCAATAGCAGCCAGCCCACGATGTAATCCCCAGTAAAGGGACATTTGGAACAACTAATTCAACAATAGGAGTTGTGTAATTCAACAAAAGGAGACTGTGTGAAGTCTCTCCTTAGAAGTAAGTTTTCTGCACTGTAGGCAGCACTCTGAGTCACAGCATAAATATAAATATGTACACACACTCACTGTGTATTCACACATACAGCAAGATCAGTCTGGACTTTGCAGGCAGTGAATCTGTGCAGCCATCAGTCTCTAATCACACACCCACACTCCTGGCCAGCTACTCCTTGCATTTGGGACACAAATTCAAACCCATGAAAGGAAACCAATGTTGGATTTTAGGGTTATGTCTTCTAAAATGAGTAATGATTTGGGTATTTCAGCTGGACTCAGAAATTCAGTCAGGTTACTTGATCTTCAGTGAGTACCTGTTCTTAAGTCACTTCAGGATGGTTTGGCTTCACTATTAAAAATCAGAAAAGCTTGGGACTTGGAGTTTCAGCTTGATTTTGCAGCATGGTCAAAATCAGATACTCTTGTGAATCAAAGAATAACAACTATTCTTATTGTGTAATCATGTGACCACGAAGAGAAACATAAATGCAATACCCTACTTTTACTTTAGCTCTTTACCTATTTTTCTTTCATTTTCTCTAGATCATTCAAGGTGAATTACTAATTCTGACCTAGTTTTCCTAAGTAAATTTTCAGCTGCAGAGTGAATTCATCGATTTTTTTTCCCCCCATTTTTGCATTACTGCACACAAAAGCACCAGAAGCTAAAAAACCCTACAAAAATTACTTATGCATTCCTTCCAGGCACTTGAGATAATATTGCTGTGAATTTTTGACTTTAGTATGCCAGCAGTGTTGCAAGCTGCAGCTGAAATGAGTTCGGGTCAGTGCATATTTAGTCACGTTTGCAGGACTGATTGTCCAACAACCCAAAATCTCCCCCAGCCGTGTTTGCAGATCTCTTAGTGCTGAAGAAGAGTCATTTATAAGCCATGAGGAAGTAGAGCCTTTAGAAATGAGCACTGAGTCTCCAGTGTAAGCAGGAATTCATTTAGCACGCAGGCAGGAGCTGGGCTCAGTGATCTGTGTGGGTCTCCTGGATCCATATTTCCACCTGGGAATACGCAGTGACCCTGGCAGAGAGCTCCTGCTCTGAGCTGGGTCAGAGCCCCACTTCCCCTCCAGCACATCCCTGCACAGCTCAGACTTTCCCAGCTGGCAAACAGCACTAACACAGTGTCTCCTGAACTCTGGGCAGCTCCTGTGCTGTGAGCTAATACTCCCAGAAACACACATTTAGTCAAGCTCCCACAGAACACCCTGGTGGAAACACCGATTACTCAAATTCCAATTGCACACCATCTAATTTCTATGCAGTGAAATGCTACACAAGCACAAAGCCCTGTGTTCTACTACATACCATTACAGGAAAATGGAGTACATTCACTATTACCCAAGGCCACTTATTTATTCCTTCCTGAAATGCCAGCCTTGAACATTTTTTGATAGCTGCCAGCAAAGGGAGTGTTCAGTGGCAAGCCACTCACACCACATATTCCAGAAAAAGTGCAATTCCATCTAACATACCTCCACAAGCCTGCTGGTATGTTCTCGAAATATAGCAGCATATTCCTTTATTTCTTTCTCTCTTCCATTTTTAGCAGCTTCAATGAGAACGAGCAGTGGAACGGTGGTGTCTAGGAAGGAGTCTGAGATGTGATCTATGATGGCTTTCCGGAGCTGCAGAAGAAAGCAGTACATCAGTACCTGCTAACTGGATTATTCATTAAAGTCTGCTGCAATTATTGTCCATCCCTATTTCTAACATCAACACCTACACGCTGTACTCCTGCATTATTTGCAATGTAGGTCTGAAACCTGTGGCAGCTACAAGTTCTGTGTTACACAGAGAAATATATTTCATTTGAAGGACAACTTTAATATGCCACTAGGTAAATATGCCTGTTTGTAAGTGTTTGTACAGATAGATAAACACTACAATATGTACTGGTTCTCTTGAAATCCAGGGAGCCAAACAAATATTCCTCCTCCTTGATGAATAGGCTACTTAAGTGATGTTACATGTGAAAAATTAGTTAGCCCAGACCTCATATCTCCTGGGTATTCTCCCTTGTAATTCAGATGCCAAGGGAGAAGGCCATTTAATCTTACAAAGAAAATATTAATTCAGTCATGTTTGTACTCACAAAATAGCTACATCCCATGACTTCATAATTGCAAAACTACCTTTTCTTTCTGGGAAACCCAGTGACATGGTCTGGTTTGCAGAATGGCAGCCTTCGTGGTAATTATGTCAATGAGATTACTGATTGTGCCACCTGATAATGTATTAATAGAGCAAGAAGATCTATAAATGAGGCTGAAGTTCAATTTTCTCTGCTTAAATTAACTGCTCTTGAACTTCTAACTTAAATTATTAAAGAAGTATAACATTCTGCTATAAATTACCTGTCTGAAATTCGGCTTCAGAGAAGCCTGTAACCAATCACTGGGACATTACTTCACTTAAAAGGTTATTTTGCATGTTCCCTACACATGACAGCTGCTCATTTAGATCATGCAGCACTACAACAAACATACCAACTGGAACAATAGATTAAATGCAATTCATTATTAAATGCACTGAATTTCCTACTCCCAGTCCAGTATTTTTGCAGTATATAGAGAAGATATTGATTGGAACAGGGAAGGATGTAAATGTTTCTCAGTTCATCAAGCTGTTGCCAGAGCACCGTTTCCACTTGGTGTTTTACTCCAAGGTATCTGTGTGAAAAATCAGTAGAAGTAAAGGCTCCTACCAGGAGAAAAATAGAAAAAAAACACAATCTTTTTGATGCTGCTGTGTCTGCAGGTAGGGCAGTGACCATGCACAGCAGAAAGGGTAGTGGGGAAATCTGCTGATTCTCAGACAAGATCTGGATGTGAATTCCACCACTGGCTTTCAGATAGCCTCAGCACCTCAAGGCAGCTCTCCTTGACTCACCAGAGGGACAAACACAAGCAATTTATATTTGGAATGGTTTCTTTGTTTCCTAACCTACTGTAGCCTACCACATTAGGATACACTGTCTGGATACACTGCATGTCTGCAAAGTCATTTACAAAGACAGAGGCTGTTGGATTCCAATACAAAATTGGATTTCTTACATTCTCAGCTTTATTCAGGCTGGAATTTAAATAATAATAATAATAAAAGTTACTAGAAAGTTTCACTACCAGAAATAAATTAAATCAAACCTCCAGTCCTGCCAAGTTACCTGCTAAGATTTCTCTGTTGTAAAGGCTCCACTAAAGAAAACAGATATTCTTGCCTGTTTAAAATTAGGTACATGAATGTGACCTTGAAGAGTCACAGTTTAAAAATTAAGATTGCCATTTACAAAAAACAACAACAAAAAGTTGTGAAACCATCATACCTATGGCAAATGATTTGTTATGTCCAACAGAAATATTCTGGAGTTCTGTACAGCCCCGAGTGCAGGACTTTCACAGCCTTAGCACAGTGTCACTACAATAACCTCAGGCACATTTGTGGTGAGCTTCAGGTACCCAATTTCAAACCAGCAGCCTCATTTTATCTCTCATTACATAATTCTTTGCTATAGCTTTTCACTGGTTTTCTTGGCTTAATTAACCTCTCACACAGAAATTATCATTACTATTTCGTTCTAAGAAATGCTCTATCCTGCAATTATGCAGCAAAATCACTTCTTCAAAAAAACAGAGATAATGCTGTGTCTTTGCTGAACACAAACAAGTCTGAAATTATGTTCCTGTTGCAGCTCTGCAAAGGAATACGTGAAGCTGAGCATTGCAAAGGATGCCTTGTGTAGCATTAAAGAACAAAGAAATACAACACAGAAAAAGAAAGAAAAGACGAAAGAAAAAAGGAGTATCTGAGGCAATATCTGTTTCTTCTCATGCTAATCCTAACAAGCATTTCTCCCATGATTTGGTAAGTCTGTTTCTGACTCTGGCCACCTGTAGGGCCAAATGCTAAAAGCTGAGTAGCCAGGAGGGAGGCACAGGAGCAAAGGACAGCACCAGTAGTGCCAGCACACAATCCTAGGAAAGTTATTGTGCTATAATTAAACTTTTTCTCGTATTTTTAAGTGAAAGAGACACCATCAGAAGAGGGAGGGGAGGGGGAGGATGATGTCTGACAAATTGTTTTCTTCTTAAGATGCAAGGTCTTACCCTTTGAGCACACTGTTACAGAAGCACGGAGAATTTTTGTTTTGATATCAAAATGCATTAAAAGAAAACCACCGGAACATGTTGTTTATAAAACATGGGGCATAAGGTTGTCAAAAACAGTGGAGGGTAGAGAAAAAAATGCCAGCAGCTGTTTGCAACACTATTCAGCATCAGTACTGATGAGCACAGAAAACTCTGTTTGCCTCTACTTGCCTCTTGCCTTACTAGATGACCCTGGAAAAGTCCTGCACAAACCTCAGAGCAGTTTTTCCTGAGGGATCTCCCTTTCCCATTTTGAAGCAGAGCCAGCAAGGCCATCTCTTCTGTGTCCAGAAACAGCTACCCATGATGAAGAAGTTACATAAAAACATAAGAATATCACCAGGAATAATATTTATTAAAACAACCAACCAGCCAGAACTGCGGAACAACCACAGGAGAAACATCTGTGCAGTCCATTCATGCTACGCTGGGAAAGAACTGGGAGGCAAGAACTGAGTATGGTAATTTCACATAATTACAAATTAGAACGAATATGCAATTCCTTCCTGGCTGTTTGTGCAGCTCTCCTTGGCAGGGGAGCAGTGATCCAGGTAAAACTGCACACACAGAAATGACATGCACATCTCCAGCACAATACAAGTAAAAATCAAAACAAAGCAGATCAGTGCTGGAAGTGCTGGCCAAGCTCCTGAAATGAATGCAAATAACTTCCCTTGAAACTTCCCTGCCCAGGGCAGCAGCTGACTGGGACAGCACCTCTCTGATGGTTTGCTTTGTTGGCTGCTACTGAAGAGATTGTAAAAATACAGCTTTATAAGGTTTGATCTTTAAGGCCAGTTTTGCAGAGTCCCAGTCATGCCTGAAAGCAGAGCACACCGCACACCACAGCCCTGAATCCACTGAGAGCACCTGATGCAACACCAGCACAGGTACAGAGTGTACTAAAAAATAAAGTATCATAAAAGCTGTAAGAGTAGAGCAAACAACAATTTTCGTGTTTCTTGTAAAATTGCTAGGAGACAGAATAACAAATGTTTGTAAGTGAAAGCAAATAAGACTCTGCTGCAGTATCTGCATGCACAAATTCAATGTTTCTTGTCTCCCAGATCAGGAATTAGGCATGCAGCAAGTACTCCTCCTGAAACAATTCTTATGCAATTCATGTGTATGAACATAGAATTGGAGGAAATAGGTAAAATATTTCTCATAAATGCTTTCCAGTGGAAAAAATGTCAAGAAGAGCAGAGCTGTTCTGGTAAGAGAAAATTACTGGTTCTAGATTGACTATAAATTGGGCATGATTACATCCAGCCTGAACGTTTTCCAAAGATTTACAGAAAGACACAAATTGAATTAGTGAACAGCTTTTAACCACCGTAACAGAGTCAATAAAGTGTTTTAAGCTGGAGTTTAATTAACTCTTGGAAGGAAATGAATGGAAGGGTTCCTAGATACACTGAGCTGGTGATGCAGGTCTCTGCACTGAAAACATTTTGGACAGAATCTAAGCAGAAACCAAATAGCTACTTAGTTGAAAATACTGTATTTTTATGATATTCTCATTTTTCAAGGCTTCCCCTGACTGATTATTGGGAGCAGGAAGGAATTTATTCCTCATCTTGAAGCACAGGCTGGCTTGCAAGACTGAACACAAAGTTGGGAGGGATAGTCTTCCAGCAGGGAGTTGATAAACAGTTTGAGCTGCAGACAGGATGAAAGAGGTGTGCTCTTGTTCTGTGCAGCTGTAAATTTTCATGCACTTGGTTGGGGCAGCCTGGCTGAAAGCACTACTGACTTTCCAGGGGTTTTCTTTCTGAAAAGGCACATTATACACTTCCAGCATATTTTGCAGTTTTTCTCCAAGGTATTTATTGCAGAAAAAGGGTGTGAACACAGCTGATGCCTACTGCTAACCTTCTTCCCTTCACTGAAGGTGTGGATCCTGGTCCATGTTCCACATTAGTTTTAGGACACTGGGATGTAAAATGGGGGGCAGACTGTGGACTGGGTGTTCCAAGGACCCTCTTGTGTGGTGAGGTCTCACAACCATAAAGACCCACCCATAGTGATTCAGTAGTTCCTTCAAGGTGTCTGTCAAGATTACTGAAAATTAAATATATCTTGATGGCCAGAGTACACTACTGATACATATCTACAGCAAATGTATTTAAACATGTATACATACAGATACATATTCAGTATCATTTGGCAGGGTTTTCTCCCAGAGTTTTGAAAACTGGTATGTAATATATATAAATATTCTGTGGAATGGTGTAGTTGTCAATACATTTTATTATGGGGAAAAAAAAAATCATATTTTCAAAATGCATAAACTGAAAATAGCAAGTTGGAGAATCCCTGAAGGCCTTTTCCCACCTCTCACTGGCCCAGGTGCTCACCTGCCTGCGGAGGTCTCTGGTCCTCTTGCACATCCCCTCTATGGCCACGTTCAAGGCATCGCTTCTCTCTGCCTTGTCAGCCTGCAAGCAACGGGACAGAAAACAGTCACTGCCTGCCTGGGATCCCCCAGCAGCACATTCTGTGTGTCCCCAGCGCATCAGAGCCTTTGGGAAATCGGACATGCCAAAGGATTTTTCCAACATTCATAGTGGTTTTCATACATTTCAAGAGCCAGTAGCACACTATTCATAGAATGCCAATTTGTGATGTTAAGCATAATTTGCTGAATCAAAACATATGCTTTAGAAGCAGTATACAGGAACAAAATAAACACTTCTTAACTTCTGAATTGCTGTAATACTCCCAGGGTAATCAACAACATGAACAGAATTATGATGATAGTGATGATGGCGATGATGATGATTAATAATAGTAGTAACAACAACAACAACAATATTTATGGCACTCCATTAATACCCTATTCATGTGAAAAATAATGTTCTCTCTCTATAAACAGTGTATAAATTCAGGTGCCCACAATGCAGTTGGGTTATGCTTTTGTCTGCAGTGTTCCTTATTTTCCTTCTGTAAAACAGAGTGGGTGAGTTTCAAAAAGTCCAAGATGTTGCAAGGCAAACACTGTCCATGAAATGGCAATCTCTTCATCCCACAGCACATTCGTCCTCAGCATCTAGTAGATTGAGTTCTTGAGATTCTTGAGAGGTCTGAAGAGAATCAGCTTTACTTTCTAAACAATTTTATTTTTTTATTTCCTTCTATAAGGAAAGTGCTTCTACCATCATTACCTATTTGAAAGGTGTACTTCACACTCCACTGGACTGCTCAGCCTTTGTTCCCTACAATTTTACCATAATACTCCTGTGCCTACTAGCTGCTTTGAATTTGGTTTTCTTCCTGTTAGTACAGAAACTACATGAGAATCCAAAATGCCTGGTGAACTTTGTTTGCCTAAAGCAAGCAATCATTGCTCCCTGCCTTGGAGTGCCCTGGTCCAAAGGAAAGAACCACAAATAGCTTTACACAAAGTCAGCACACATGACATTTACAGCACAAAGAACCAGACTCTCATAAATGCCAAGCAAAAGCTATGTACACTGACCACGCTATTTGGACTTCACTTACCAAACACTGGGAAGTCTCTATTATGACCATGACTGTCCCATTTTATAAATAACATTAAAATTAATAGGAAAATCGTAATATCTCAGTAGGCACCCAGGAGTATAAGCTCATTATCTATGTATCATACTTCAATCAGAGTTATTTCCTTACTAAAAAACCTGTGAACAGGACAATAAGCTTAATATTCAAACAAAGACTAGAGGTGGCAAGCAAAGAACTCTTATATTAAAATTGAATGTGCAATGTCATAAATGCCTTGAAATTATTATCACATATCAACTGAAAGGAAAAAGTGCTTTAAAAATTGAGCTTGCATTTTCAGGGAGATTTAGGAAATCTCCTATGACCTATCTCTGAAACTGCCTACAGTCTTTGCAGGGAACAGATGATCAAAACCAGGTCTTGGAGAAAGGTCTGAACTTCACCTTAAAACCTTCAGGGAATCCCTGGAGGTGGATACTCGCTTTTGTTCCACAGCAACGCCATCATTTCTTGGAGCAAGGCTTGCACAGGAACTGAAGTATAAATAATGACTCCTCTATTATGCTTTGCAAGCTCTTGTCAACCTTGACAACAAAATGATCCCTTCTGAACTGCTAGGTAAACAGGGCCAGGAAAAACCCTGTGGGTACAACTCAGCTTATGCCTATGCATTTTCAGACTATAAAAATGCACTGGCATATCCTTTGAAAGCTTTATATTTAGAGCCTATTTTTCTACAAAAATAAAATAATTGTAAAATACTGGGATATTTTTCAAATTCTCTGGTAATCTGTAACTTCAAAGGTGGCCACTAATGATACAACTGGCTCTAAGCTAACCTAAACCTTTGAAGCAGCTAATATTAAATAACCTCAGGCAGCAAGTGGCATAAAATATTGAACAGTGAACAAGTTAAAGACACTTTATTCTCAAATTCTTAACATAATGGTCAATGTCTAGAAAGCAAATCTAACTATAAATGAGGTTCTTCTTCACCTCATGTTTTCCCTAAGAAATAAATCCACTACAAATGCACTGTAAATGCAGCTTCAGGAGAATATGGACAAGCCCAGACTGCAGGTAACCTCGTAACTGCAGACTCTCATTCTTCCCTGAAGAAATGTAAACATCAACAGCCCCACACTCCAGTTTGGGTAAATCCTTAGGAACTTCTAAACCGTGTGCAGTCTGTTCCAGTCAGGGGACACGTGAGATCCCCACCTGGGATTGACCCCAACACCTCCACAGCCAGCAGAGTGTGGCTGGCTCACCCCCAGCCATGGAACCCACACGGCTGGGGTGAAATACTCTGCATCTGCTTGGCAATGAAATCCTTCTGGTGACTCCTGGACTTCAAACAAACCTATCCTGAAACTGTTCCTTCTTGTACAGAGTGACTGATTTAGGGAAATGGGAATTATGCACATTATTCTGGGTCTGGAGTTTAAAAATCAGGCAGGTGAGCCTTTCAGTTATTCTGCACTCACCTACTGTTTTTTTCCTGTAAAATACAACATAATAATTATATTATATTATATTATATTATATTATATTATATTATATTATATTATAGTATAGTATAGTATAGTATAGTATAGTATAGTATAGTATAGTATATTACAAAATATAAAAAAAATAACAGCTATATGGCTCCCTTGTGAAGATCCTAAAAGCAATATCCAGTTCCTATTTCAATGCATTTTTAACATTTGAAACATTTTACAAGCACTAAGTCACAGTGTTATTAATATTCCACCGAGTGAAAAGAAGTATTTTTAATTAACACTGGCTAGCCTGAAGATAAATGCTGGGTACTGCAAATAATTCAGGCCCATCTATTTTCCACACTGGCAAACAACATTAGTTGAATGTCACAAAACCCACATGTGCAGAAAATGGTTCCTGCTGGATTTCCATTGAGAGCAAGACACACCTGGGGGCAGATTCTCAGCAGGAATGCATGGCCATGTCCCCTCTGGTTTGGGGATGGAATTGATGGAATTTCCAGCAGCAGGGTTCTGTGACCTTGCCAGGCACTGCAGAGCCTCCTGCAGCCCCAGGTACACAGCTACAGCCCCTGATGTCTGCACAGCCTGGCAGGACCCAACCAGTGTCCAGCCAAACCCCTGCAGTGCCAACAGCCACCAGCCGCAACAAGGGCCGCAGGAATTGCAGAAGCTCCACACTTTTTAGAGCTCATCTTAAACAAAGGACTGGATAGATACTCTGAGAAGGGCTTTAATTTCGCTTTGTTGATACTCCTGAAGGCCCACAGATGTTTGCCTGGCAGTTGCACTGATCAGGAGATTATAAGGAAGATATGGGCAGAAGTACTTGAGTGATCATCTCATCTCTTGTATTTAGGCTAATGTTCCCATATTTAAAGACCCGTGCCAGAAATTAAGCACGTGTTCTGTTTCATGGGATGTGTCTGTTCCTAAATGGTCATTGCACAATCTTGGGAGGAATAAATAGGAAAAAAGTCCAATCTAGCAGCATGATTTTCTTTGTTTATCCCAGAATGACAGAACGGTTTGAGTTGGAAGGGATTTTAAAGCCCATCTCATTCCACCCCTGCCATGGCAGAGACAGCTCCCACTGTCCCAGGTGCTCCAGCCCCAATGTCCAGGCTGGCCTTGGGCACTGCCAGGGATCCAGGGGCAGCCCCAGCTGCTCTGGGCACCTGGGACAGCCCCTGCCCACCCTGCCAGGGGAGGATTTCCTTCCCCTGCTCTCTGTCAATGGTCTCCAGCAGCTGTACCATGGCTCTGATAAACAGCTTTTGATAGAGTTCCATGTATCCAAAACCAGGTTTAGTGAAAAAAAGACTAGCACATTTATCAAAATCAGTTCTCTATGGAAGTATTAAAAAAAAGAAGCCAAGCTAAAAGATAAACACCAATCAATACTACAATAACTTCATAAATGTCAGAGCTCTAATTAAATGACTGACTGTTTCAGCCTGTGTGTTGACTGAAAATAACCCCACACTCAGCAATTAGAGAGTCCCATACATTGCACCTTAATTTCAAAAAAACCCATAAAACAAACTCTCTTAGGTAGGACATTAAAGCAAAGTCACAGCCTCTATAGAGACACCAACCTTTTTATGTTTGTTGTTACAATTTAGTGTGTAATGTATAATGTTTGGGGGTTTGTTTGCATATGAAATTTATAAATGGTTCTTTTTTTGATTTAGAAAGTCACTGTGAATTCTAATCAAAATCATAAGATTATAAGAAAATTATATAAAAAGCAATTTTACAAATTATTTTGCATGATGAAGCAATTTTGTCATTACTTGGGACATTTCCACACTTTTTTTTTTTCATACACAGCTTATAGAAACCCTGATCTTTCAAATCCTGTTGTGGAACTCAACTAAGTAAAGACATCTCCAACATCTGTCTCAAAAACGCCCCAAAGAAGCCCATGAACCTTTATAAATTCAATCCTGTTGTAGTTTTCATTTTCCCAAGCTGGTTCACAGCTGCCAGAATTAGTTAACACTGTGCTTCAGCCATCAGTAACTAAATAAAACTAATGCCACTTGCTACAGTCTTTGCTAGGAGGGGACAAAGGGTTTGTCACCTTGAAGGTCACACAGAGAGAAGGAAATCCCAGATGATGTTTGCCTGTGTGAGAAATGCCAAGTGTGGGGCAGAACCTCTGTGTATTCCTTTGTACCAGTCTGGATACCACTGGGCCCTGGGATTTGTCCCTTAAATGCAGAATTCATTGAAATAGTATTTTACCCTTTGATTTTTCAGCTTGTTGTTCAAAGTGCAGTGTCCAAGTGAAAGCCAAGACTGCTGGTTGGAGGTGCCAGGTCTGGTTAAACACAGCAGAACCAAACAAGCTCCTCCAAAGCTGCAGAACTCAGTGGACAGGTCTGTGTCGAACTCAGAAATAAATGCACCAGTTGTTTACAGTTCTTCTTTTCAGGTATGTCTCATGCTTTCAAACCAAATGTTTTCCAGACCTCTTGGTTCCCCCCCATCTGGAATAACTCTTGGAGCACAAGCAGCCTCAGTGAAACACGGAACTGTTTCTATTCACTGCCTCACAAACCTCTCACGTGAACATTTCAGAAGTTATTCAAGGAATCCTCTGACAAGGCAGTTAAGGCAGAACCTGACATTTCTGACATTTTTCCTTTGAAAAGGTAAAAGCTCCCAGGCCTTTTCATGCAGCATTTCAAAGCCCATTTTCACTGTACATCAAAAGCCTGGGAAGGAAAATTAATTTAGAAGTACATTTATTACCTTTGTTTTTTAATACAGGAAACACAAAGGAATAACCCACAAGTACTTTAAGATGAAAATCACCACCTCCATCAGTGCCACAGATTCCCTACTCTAAACACAGCCATCCCAGTGTGATTTTTTTAGGACACCTGGCTCAAGAAAACCTATTTCTGTGATAAACAGGTAAGCATATTTTTTTTGAAGGGGTATGGAAAATCATATGCAAGTGAGCAAATAAGGACTCCTTCATGTGGAACTGTTTCTCATTACAGACAGGGTTTTTTCCTCAACAGCTTCAATATGAGATTGTCATTTTCCTCCTCTCCAAGCCCTCGTGGAATACTCCCTATGGATGTAATGCTGTGAGACGTGAAGTACCTCATAAGAAATTAATTACCTCAACTCCACTGCTACAACTGGAGTACTAAGGGCTCTCCTTCCTGTGTCAATTACCCTTTTCCAATCAATATGCAGGAACAGCCTAGAATTTAAAGCCTCTCAGCACAACTATTTTTTGGCATTCAGTTACATATAGTTTATAAGACGCCAAAACAAATTTCAAATTTCATTCTAGATAAGCACACATCAAATAGCCTAAAAACCCCAGAATTTAGAATGCATAACCCTTTAATGATGAGAAAAAACATTGAAACACTGAAATCTGCAAATCCAAATTAATCCTGAAATCTCAAAAAGAATTATGTTGCTGGAATATGCATAATATTGCACATTTTAATCCACTCTCCAAAACACTGGTGTCAGTCAGCTGAAGGTGTGGAGGGTGGCCAGGTTGTCTCAAAGGACAGAGCTGGGATCTTTATCCCTGGGATAATAAATTCTCTTGGAAGTGACTTGGATCCAGTCATAAGAGAAGACAAGGAACCTCCACCATTCTAAATTTTTATTGTTTCTAATACCTAAGACAAATATCTCCTTTTATCAGTTTTTCTCCTACTTTTTCACATTGGGAATATTAGAAAAGTTCAACATGACTCCAAGGTGATCCTGAAGAAACACCCAGACTTTTCCAGTACTTATTTAGGGACAGGTGTCCCAGGAAGTGTCACACGTGTCACAACCAGTGTGTTGCAGAGCAAATACAACAATCTCTTATTAACAACAATCACTGACTACTTCTAATGCAAAAACCAAACGCCACAGGCTCTTCATATTTGAAATATGACAGTCTTAAAACTTGATAGAGAAACCTTAAATGCCAGTAGTACTTTATTTTGGTTTGTATTCAACTCCAGGCCTATCAGAGGAATCAGCAGGGAGTAAAAAGGACATTAAATTTCTTTTAATCAGATGTTAGTGTCATTCACAGATGATGCAGGAAAGAAAGGCAAACCTAAGTAGAAATAGAGCAATACTATTGAACTGAGAGCAAGAAGTATACTTGAGGTTAATCTGCCTTTTACTAAGAAGCAAATTTCTGAGTTTCTAGTATGGAAGTTTTTAATTGAATATCCATCTACCTTTCACCAAAGTGTTCTGGCAGTTTTACAGCAGAAAAATAGAAAATTAGTTGGAAAAAATCTCGTTCTACAGCAGCAGCATAAGACTTTCCTATGATGAACTATCATATAAATTGCTTGGAGATTCTGTGCTGCTATGAGAAAGAGGAAGGGGATGGAGGGAGAAGAGAATTCAAAATAAAATATTGTAGAGTGCTGAGACAGTCCTTCTCATCCAGATTGTTTAAAAGTCTTAGCTGTACTCTAAATCTGAAAGTTATGGTCTTAAACAGCAGCTATAAATAGGGAAAAATGTCCAGCACCAAGGCACTCTCATTCTGCCTTACCTAGGGACAGGCTGAGTTAGTGCAGGTTCCAAAGTGGCACAGCAAAGGCACAGACTGCATTTTTCAAGGAATCAAACACAAGCTTACTGTGGCTTTTGAGGTGGTATTTTAATGTACAATGTGCTACACAAATAGATTCCTGTAGTCTTAAGAGGAGTGGATCAGCACTCAAATCAAACAGCATTACAAATAAATATAATATATATTTAAAAATATATAGGGTGACTAAAAAATTGTAATTTTTTCTAAAAAAATCTTCCAAGTCTTCATAGCCACTCCATCCAGTACCCTCACGCTTTCTCCTTGTATTTCCACTGTATCAAAGAGTACCATGGAGAGATAAGGAAGGTAGAACAGGAAAATGTAGAAGTTTGCTGTGTTGACACACTCATTAGTCTGGGAAAATCTCTATGATATTGTTCATGATCACTCACAGAACAGACATGCTGTGATACTTCTTTAAACAGAAAACCAAGCACACTTTGATATCACATTGGGTGGCTAATGAAGACTGAGCTCCCTGATTTTCCCTCCCACATAACTTTAGCATTTCTGTGGAGTTCCCCACAAGGAAGCAGCTTGAGATAAATATGGGTGGAGCCATGACAGAACTTGGCCTACAGACAGAAACCTTAGGAAACAGCTACTTATCCCAGACTTCAGCTCTGAACAAGGCTCAGCTTGGTAATTTCAAATAACACACATGTTATGGATGTGGCTCTGTTCAAAACTGTACTTCTAAATAACAGTTAAATGCTGAAACCCCAAACAGACCAAAAAATGTAATTCCATTTAATTATGTATTAATTGTATTAGTTAATCCCCTTCTAATCCAGAGTAATTAATTTCACATAACACCATGCTGTGATGCAATTTGGGAATGTAGGAGGCTGGGAGGCACTGCAGCACGTGCAGTGAAGGCAAGTCCAGCTTTTAGGGACAGGACTAAGTTAAGTTGTCAAATTTACAAACTGAAGAGTATCCAGCATCCTGTGTGTGCAGTGAGTCCAGAGCGTGTGAATTGCTGTGACACTCGTCCAGCCTGTACAGAGCACTGGAAGGTAAGAGAGGAACACAGGAGGTTTGGGGGAACAGTGGTAGCTGATGCCATCACCTCACCTCACTGGGTGAATTCAGTGGCTCCTGAACAAAACACACCCCTGTTTGCAGCAACACAATGAAACGGCTCCAGGGTGGTTATTTATAGACACTCATGACTGAACGTTTCAAATACTCAAGTGATATTTAAAAATCCGCTATTGTTAGCTAGAGGATGTCTCCTCTAGCTCAGAAAGTTTCTGTTGCTAGCACTTGTGGGGAATGAACACAGAGAAGATTGGTAGAAGAGCACTTGAGTGATGCTTTTGCACTGAGGCCTGCCAGAAAGGGGCCTTGCAGAGCCATTTTCTCAGCAGATGGATTTGGAGAGTGAGAAATCAGTGCATTACTTGGGCCCTTGGATTAGACTCACAGCACGAGTTTGAAGGTCCTGGGTTCTACAAGAGAGAAAAGCCCCAGTTTGTTAAAAGCAGCAGCTACCAAATGGAACAAGGGAGGCTGTATGGGATGGCATGCAGGGAAGAGAACTGAAAATTACAGTCTCCTGCAGGGCTGGGATCTGCAGAATCCTGCATGAGACCAGGAGAGTCTGCTATTCAGGGCATACTCCTCTGCAGTCCTATCCAGAAATACCCTGGGCATTTTCCCTATTTATTTATACACGGGAAAACCACCCAAATGTACCAGTGGAAACATTCAAACTCAGCACGCAATATTTCTGACATTCCGACACAGCAATCATACTTCATGCTGGAAGTTCATTTTCTGCAGTGCTTTTACCTTAAATGTTGTAGAGAATTTTCATCTAAATTAAAATGCAAAGTTTCGTGTTTAATTTTTTAAAATATACACATCTTCAATTAGCCAAGGAATTAATTTATTATAAATTAATCTAAATTTTCATATAATTGTCATCAGCTCCATGGAAGAATATAGCAAAAAAAGGAAAGGAGAAACATAGACTCCTAGACATAACTAGAACAGAATCAGTAGAAAAGTCATTAGGAATTATGTTGGTTAAAGCAAAAATATTATAGAGCTCAAAGACTTTTTTCCTTTAAGATTTATACTAAGTCCTTCAACTTCCAATGAAATAAATTAAATACCTGGCTGAAATCTAATGAGTAACCTGTTGTTGCTGTAAATGTGTGCTACTGAATTTCATGTGAAGTTTAAGAAACATTAAAAATACAGTCAGAAGATTAAAAGCAAAAGGTTAAATAGAATCTTCATAAATACGGTTCCCTAGTTGTACATGACAATTCAAACACAGTTTGCATTTCTATATAAATGCACATAAGATCTACTTATATTAAAGACGTATTCAGGTTGTGTGGAGCTGTAATCAAGAAGTGGGCACATCCCATATCCCGGTGTGTAAGGTGTGAAAGGTTTCCTCAGGAACACCAGCGAGTGCCTGCCCTGGGATGTCCCTCCCTGTTCTCAGCAGGAGCTCAGCACCCATGGGGGCTGGAGCAGGAGTAACAAAGGAGCCAAAGGCCAGCCACACTGCCAGCTCCAACAACAGCTCACTGCTAAGGACGTCTCCTTCTTTCTCGGCAGGTGCGTGTGTTTGTTGCTGCAGGGGCAGTTAGCACTTTTCATTTATTAGCCGGCAGGTAGTTCTCAAGTTTCTCGTGTAATTACTGATGAGGCGCCACCGTGCCAGCAGCCAGTCCCCTCCCGGCTGCTCGCAGGGGCAGCAGCATTTAACGGCAGGGCCAGCGCAGCTACAGCTGGCAGCCATGCAGCCAGCAGCCAGCAGCAAGCAGCCATGCAGCCAGCAGCCATGTAGCCAGCAGCCATGCAGCCAGCAGCATTCAGCCATGCAGCCATGCAGCCATGCAGCCAGCAGCATTCAGCCATGCAGCCAGCAGCCAGGCAGCCCTGCAGCCAGGCAGTCCCTGATGGCAGGGAGGACTCTGGAGCACGCTCCGGCTGCTGCAGCACAGCCCTGCTCAGCAGGCTCAGCTTGCACTGCTCAGAGTGCTCCCACGAGCCGCGGGACACAGTGGCAGCAGTGACCCCGGGGAGCTCGGGACAGGGTGGCACCAGTGACCCCGGGGAGCTCGGGACAGGGTGGCACCAGTGACCCCGGGGAGCTCGGGCCATCAGTGCCCGGTGCCATGCAGTGACCCCCGGGGTGCAGGCAGTGTTGCAGCACACCCTGCGAGCCCTGCTGGGGCACGGCAGCGGTGAGGAACCCTCCCATCTCACCGTGCTCCTGCTGTTCCAAATCTGCTCTAGTGCTCTACATGCATCTGAGCATCTCATCACACAGATACACTCTTCAAACACATCGCAATCCTCACACACGCATATGCAAAAATAAATAGAGGTGAGTATGTCAGACTGCATTTAGCTTACATTAGAAACCCACTTTGGACTGAAAGAGCTGCCAAAACCTCAGGCTGATCTGATGAGAGGCTCAAAACAGCAAGTGTACAAACCTCTCAATTTACCATATTTGAGAGCCATGTTTAAACATTCCAAATCAAATAAAAGCCAATTTTATATTCATTTGGTACAGAAATACTGTTAGTAAGTTCCATGAAAAGAGACTTTAGCATATAGCATGTAGTAAAATTGGGAGCATGATTCTGAGAATGAAGACAATGTAATACTTACTAGATATATTTACTTCAGACGTCCATGAATAAAATCCTTGCCATGAATAAAATCATACCAGGAGCAGTATGGCAGAATGGAAACCCTCTTCTGTAACCCCTCCACTCCTGTTCCACCAAAAGATATCCTGAGCTCCCTATTCTAAAATCACAAGAATTGTATGGCTGGTTGTGGGGGAGAAAAAGGTGGAATCACTTCAAATATCAATTGTTTGCAAAAGTATGAAACACATTGAAAGGCCCAGTGCTGAAAGTGTAACTCCAGTTTGGCACCATCTTTAGTGTGTAAATAAATACATTTTCAAATGCACTTGTGGTATGGAATAGCCTTCAGGGTGCCATGCTTCCAGACTGCCACAGCAAGCATTGCCTAAAAACAAAGGCTGGAAAGCTCCTTCATTAACTCACTAGAATTTTCACATGGAAAGTGTACATTTAAATGCTTCTTTTTCAGGGATATTCAAGGGTGCCATATGTTCATTTTTAATTAGAGTATATCTTCCAAAGTAGACAAAATACCTCTTCAATCACATGACAACATTATATATTAAAAACGAGCAAAAATAATCATTGAACAAAACCATATTAATAGGATCGAAAAAACCACAGGAACAATTTTACATGGAAAGGCTTTATATCAGATTGTGCTTCTAACTTAAGAGAAAATGGATGCTGTAGTAAACCATATTACTTAAAGCATGAAGCCGATGTGACACTGTGTCTGCAAAGAATGTTAATAAGAGCAAAATCAAAATCATAAGAGAATGAGAAGGGGAAAGCTAAGCAGAAAAGGCAAAGCGAATATTCCGAGCAAGGTTTCTTCTGTAATTACAAAAAATAAATTAAATTATGAATTATGGAAGAGTTGTTTCCTACTCAGAAGGCATGAGAGAGAGGGATACTCGAAACTGAAATGAGTTTGCAGAACCAGGGCTTAGTTTTGCTTGCTTAAGACTATCAAACTCCAGCTCATAATTTTTTTAAGGTTACTGATACACTTCTACACTCATCCATAACAAGAGCAAATTGAATGTAACAGAGGTTTTTGCTACCCTCAGGAAACCTCAGGTGGGCAATAAGATGTAAGAGCTGCTGCAGGCAGGCAGAGACATCACCTAAACACAAAGTACTGAGCTGAAGAAGCCACACCCAATGCTCAGGCCTGTGAAAAACAAGGTTCACATATATTTTTTATAGAATTTAAAAGTTTAATAGAAAGACAATTATGGGATAAAAATAAAATATACAGATGTGGCTGGGTGTCTCTGCATTCAGCCAGGAGAGCACACCTTACTGACAAAGGATTGTCCCTTAAAAACAGAACCCTCCTGCATATCCATAAATTCTCATACATATTCATACATTTCTCTTAAGTTTTGGATGTTTCTTTGTTTAGTTTTTAACTCATCCCCTTCCCATTCTTCTTGGTTCTACCAAGTTTCACATTCCCTGATACCAGAAATGCAATAAATTCCTCCCCTGGAGCTCTGGTCACTGCTGTCCTCACCTGGACAAGATAATCTAAGAATGGAGGGGGGGGTCTCTAATTTTTTTAGTCTTTGGGTTATACAAACAAAAGTAGTTTTTGTTTTAATACCATGCCATAGCTCAAAGTACATGTATATTATACCACTATTTCTAAGTTTCATCAATAACAGAAATAGAAGGAACTATATTAATACAAGAAAGTCTTCTAACCTTATACATATAACATTTATTTTAATATTTGTGAAAAGCCAATAATACAATGTGTATCTGTAACAGGCCTGACAGCCACAAAGGCTGGTGCACCTTGCAGCATTCAGCCATGTTGAGCACGGCCACTTGGCTGGGAAGAGCCTCAGAGCTTCCTGGTGGTCTCTGTGCTAAGCCAGGCTCAGAAACAGCTGGATGCTCACACACCATCCAGAGGAACTCTGACAGATAGACAAACCAGAGAGAAGCACAGCACCGAAACTGGAAGATGTTGCTATATTTTATATATTAGTAAAGGCCTGTATGCACAAACCAGCCTTTGAAATAAGTCATGATATTAAGGGCTAAAGTCCTTGAAACCTTCATGCAGAAGAGAGAGTAAAGCAAAACAATATCCTTGTGTGTAGGAGAAAAAATGTAAACTGTGTGTGTTAGCCAATAGTTGCTTGCTCTGCCTGCAGACCCTGTAGAACCCTATAAAAGTGTGCTAAAGATAGAAATAAACAGCATTCACGATTACTTCTGTGAAGAGTGGTGAATAAGCTGGTGGTTTCTCAATAGGAAGACATGCTGTGATCCAGACTGCCCAGAACTCCTCCTTAGCTGAAGACATGAAGCCTGTGTTAGCAGAGCAGGTGCCAACTAAAGGATTCTCTGGCTTTGGGGAATGGCATCAAATCTCTCAGCAGAACCACTTGTGCCCCAAGTGATGCAGAGAGGAGAACGGCAGAGCTGCAGGGCACTGGAGCTGTGTCTGATTTACACCACCTGAGAGAAAGGAGAAAGGAACCTTGTGTTGTAAATGACACAGTCAAACAGGATCACTTCATGTACCCCATAGTGGCCAAGTCCAAACCCAAAAGCTGTCAGATGTCCAACAGGATGTGCTGTCATTAAACCATTATGCAGACATGTAAAAAAATCAACGTTGTCTCTCTTAAATGAGTCCAGGTTGAAGCGATACTGGTGGATAGAGGCTGAGCAGCTTTTAAAAGGTGTCAGTGAAATCCACCACAAGCAGAACAACAGCAGTGCTCTGGGAAATCCCTGACAACGTGTGGGAAACGTGCACTGGGAGCCTCTGGGTGCTCTTATCCTGTTTCAAGGAATTTTGAGAGGGAAGGATGCTGTAGTGCCTGCACAAACTTCAAGTGCAGGTTTTGTTTAGAACACGTGAGTGCATACACACTCTGCAGAAGCTCAAAAAAAGATGCTTCTAGCTCTGTTCACTTTGGGGATGTTTTTGCAGCCAGCAGCCAACACCAAACTGAGTGCCAGCAGAAATTATGTGCATGGGGGAGATCAAATAGGCTGAGGGAAATACACTGTAATATCCACTTAGTCCTCATGCAATAAAAAGCTAAAGACCCCATGTTATACAAAATATCTTTAACTACTTATCAAACTCTACATTTATGGCATTTACTGAAAATGTTGCACTTTTAATTTTGCATTCTGAACAGTTTTAAAAGTAGTTTGGTAGCAATCACAAGGTTGGAAATGTGCAATATACAAGTAAGTGCTATGCTTTTAAGAAATTTCATCCACTAAAAAATGATCCAACCTAATGCCATCCAATATCATTTTGAAAGATAAATACACTCAAATCTTACCTGTAACCTGAGCCTAGATAAAACCAAGACAACAAAACTGAAAGGTTCAACGCATTAGTTGAAAGAGCTGGTAAACCTCAATACACTGTACACAATTTTGCTGATAAAGCTAAAAAAAAGAAGAACAAGATTCTAAGCAGCACAAACAACACTTTGCTTTCATTTTCATATATAATTGAAATATCAAAGAGAAGCATACTCAGGGGCTCTAAATTATACATGATGGAAATCAGTGATGAAACAAAAATCAAGAAACTCAATTCCAGCATCAATGAACATTCAGTGTGGGGCAGAGAATGACAGGAACTGGAACAGTTCTCGCTAACTTGAAATTTTGGAGGTTGTTTACCTGTTGACTTATTAGAGAGCAATGTGGCCTTGCAAAGCAGGGTTTTATCAAGCAGTTTTTCTCCAATGTTTTGGAAGAAAAAACTGAAGTTCAAGAAGCAAAATCATTGTTAAAAATATGCTTCTGTTGTTACAGAAGCGGTGAACATCCATTATAGTTAGCAATAATTAATCCTCTCTCATTAACAATTAGTGTCCTGTGACCCCCACCCACTACACCACAGCTCCCACAAAATATGGGTCATGCAGTGTTGAAACAGGTAAAGTGCAAGAAAAGACTGATCCAATTTTTAATTCATACTTAAATGAGAAGAATTTCTGATTCAATGCACTGATTAATAAGACAGAAAATACCTTAAATTAAATGTGTGCCAACATGCACTTATTTAGAGCACAAACAACACTGGTACCGCTCCTGGAATTTGTATTTGAATTAATAGGAAATGTTGCTAAACAGAAAAATGCTTCTAATTTAACTTCCCTCCTGAGCACTGTGTACTGTAAAGTTACAGGAGCCAGCACAGAAGACTCAAAGTCTAAAAGCTGCTGGTTCCTACAAAGGATGCTAAGTACCATCTGTGACCTCATGAAGAATTCACCTCCACAAGTTTTGAGACTATCCACCACATTTCAGACACACTCTAAAAAGCTCTTCAGTTTCTGCACGCATGGCAGAACAAAATTCAAACCTTTCTTACTTTGTTTTGCTAATGAAAGTCTCATTCACCTAAGGCTCAATGAAGACTACTTGATTCAATTAGAAACCAAGATCAGCGAGTTTTGTAAAATACATTTCCTATCTGGAGACCACAGAACACTGTGCTAAAGAATACCTAAGTCCCACTTTAGTGTGACAATACAAAACCTATAAACATTTGCAGATTCTGCTCGGGATGATGTTTCTGTCCCTTTTATTCTTTATACCTTCAATAAAACCCGGCTAGTCCAACGCTACCCATTGTCACCAGTTCCTGAGTGTGTCATTAACACATATCTCACATGGCCCTAGAGCACAGCGATGCTGTAATGATGCTTTGCCACATTCCCAGAGATTAAGGCAGCTCTCGGTAATGGAATGCCGAAGAACAGCTACCCCTAGTGATCACAGAGGCCGGAGATGAACTTCAAAGTCCTTCGTTGTTTACAGCCATTTCTCATCTTCCTCAACGAGCTTGTCTCCAGACACAGAACACACACCGAGCAAAGACAGCACTCAGTATCCAAACACGTATTTGCATTGCAAATAATTTCACCGGGAAGAGCTTTGTGAATAGGTTTGTGTCACATTGTTACAAGCAGGTCAGAACTCCAACTCCAAATATTAATAAACCTAATAAACCGTCATCTAAAGAGTTAAAGCCCAATTTAAACCGCTCTGCTGTGCCTCCTGCCACAAACAGATCCTTCCCAGGGTGTCTGTGCAATACCAGGAATCCTCCAAGGCACACAGTGCAAGAGAGAGGATATCAGTGTGCTCAGACTGCAGCTGCTAGAGCTCCAGGTGACATCAAGCAGATCTAGAGCCTGGCACAGGAGAAATATGGAATCGTTGAAATGTTTAGCTCAGAAAACACCTTTGACATCATCGAGTCCAAGCACTGAATCAGCACTACCAAGCCTAGCACTGATCCATGTCCCAAGAGCACACACAGACACATCTCACACACCTCCAGGGCCTGTGACTGCCCAGTGGCAGTGCTGGGGACAGTGGCAGGCTCAGCCCTGCTGCCCCTGGGCACAGCTGGGCTCATGTTCAGCCTCTGGCACCAGCACCCCAGGGCCTTTCCTGCTGCCTCCAGCCCCTGTGCCCAGCCTGCAGCTGCAGGGGCTTCTTGTGACCCAGGGGCAGGACCTGACATCTGGCTTGAACCTCTCACCCTTGGCCCAGGCCCGGTGGTGCAGCCTGTGCAGACCCCCCTGCAGAGCCTTCCTGAGCTCCTGAAGGTCACCACTGTCCCCCAGCTCGGTGCTGGGTACAGGGGTGGCCTCCATGCCCTTGTGCAATAAAGCGCAAAGAGCAGCCCTGGTGCCAGCCCCAGCCTGCTGCAGCTCCATGCACAACGCTCCCTGTGCCCAGCAAACAGCAGCTGGCTGAGCCCCGAGCAGAGCTCTGGGAATCCATCCCAGCCAAACTCCAGGCACACAATTCCTCTTCCTCGTGTGCTGGGCTGGGCACCTGGGCATAGAAGGAGCTCAGCACCAGCCTTTCATAAACCCAGGCTGGGCTGATCCTCTGGTTGTCCTCTTTTCATAGAGATGGGAAAAATTAACATGACTGTTCTGTAGTGCAAGAATGCTCTTCAGCAGAAAATTAGGAATGTCTAGAGCAAGCAGCAATCTTGGTGATTTGTCTCCCCTGAGTGAACACACAGCATGCAGTCAAGCCAGCTAAGCACTGTCCATGAGAAGGCATTCCTGATGGATAATTTAGTACCAGCAACACAAACTGTCTGGAGATGTTTTCACCTGGAGCTTTCTGACCACCATATGGGTTCTAATACTTAAGCCTCACGGTTCCTTTCAAATATGCATAACACACTCTTTATATCCATCAAAAGAGGGGTATGGGACTAGGAAAACAATTTTTACAAAGAAGTTAAGAAAAAAATTAGCATCAAGAATGTGGCAGGAAATTTAAAGCACACAAGCTGCAACAGCAAAAAGAGATAAAAGTGAGGAAGAAATCAAACATATACTCTCCATTTACCTGAAATAAAGGAGAAAGATGTTTCAGAGCCCCAGTAGAAAAAGTCTCCCACTGACCTTAGTGTCATATCGCTGAAAAAAATATGAAATGTCTGTCCTTTTTAAAGTAAGTATTTTAGCAAATTGTTTTCTATTACATGAAAACACTATTTCTCTTTTGAAAGGGAAATTGGACAAAGTGTGCTGGCCAGTTAGAAGGCAGGGAAGCATATTTTCATCTCTATTGCTCAAAGGAAAATAAGAAATAACTTTAAAGCGTGATTCCCTGTCCATTATTCACCAGCAGGTATTAACTGGGCATAGGTTAACATGAAAAACACAATATATGGAGACAGACTCTTACAAATACACCTTGGGTGGAAAACAGTTGATACCAAGGAATATTACTTGTAGAGCCAGGGAGATGTGTCTGTCTGCCAGGAAATAAAAGCAAGGTCAAGCCACAGATACAACCAGAAAAAAATGCCATTCAGATGTAAGACTGGAAGTAATTTGGAGCTGACACAGGCAAACACAGAACAGACAAGTGCAATTACCAGCCTGCTTTGATCTGCAGGACCACGTCCCTCCTGAAGCTTCTGTGCTACTGTGGCAAGTGAATTTTGCTGCAGAGTGTTATCAAGCCTGATGAGAAAGCGGAGTCACAGCAAAGAGCTGGAGCTGTTTTGGTAAGACAGGATCAGCTGTCACATTGATCATGCCATGACACCGTGTCTCTCATGCTCACCTGCGTGCATCAGAAACTCTGCAAAGCTTTTTCATCTCCCTACACACAATGCCCTGGCATGAGATCCCCTTTGGGAACAAGTGCACTGGAGACAATATTCATTACAGTCATGGAGCACTGCTATCAACCTCCTCATCAGCCCTTGTCACAGTGGATGCTCTGAGATTCTCACGTGTGCATCTTTAGTCTATTGTAAAATAGGAATTATAATACTTAAAAACAGAGAGGACTGGACAAGGAAACAGTACAACTTGCAATACCGTCAAAAAGCAGTTCTTTCCTGACATACCAAATATGCTGTAACAACAGGAGTAAGACTGCACCCTAAGTACCAGGCTTACTTTGAAATATTTACACTTCATCATCACAGTCAGGTGTTTATTCAGAACTGTACACTGAAATGGTTTCACAGGCTACACTATGAGTGGCTTTATGTTAACTGGTAGAAAAGAACATTTACATATTCAAACTGTATTTAGCAAGCTCTTTGACATCCTTGAAAACTTGACTGGGTAATTCTGGACTGAGCAGACAGGCTGCCAAAACTCGGTGGGCCAGATTGCTGAACACAGGAACAGAATGTGACAATCACAACACCAGCAATAACAACAGCAACAGCAACAGCTTCCTGTGACAGCAGGTAAGGTTGTGATACAACCAGAAATGCATTCATAGATTTGGTCTCAACAATTTTGATAATACAGGACTCCCTGAGGGCAAAAGGGCAAACAGGATTTGAAGCACATGACATGTCTAATTCTATAAAGCACAGTGCAGTGGATTGAGCTTGCCTGCTTTGTGCCTCACATCCCTGTTTAGCAGTGACCAGGATTGTCACTCAAACTCTCCAGATAAACACCTCCCCTGCCTCAGTGCTGCTCATCACCTGGCACTAGAGGTTCACACAGCAGCTGGAAGAGCAGACAGCAGCAGTGCTCCAGCACAGAGGCACAGCTTAGCTGCAGTCTGGCCATCACCTTTAGCACAAGAACATTACAGGCCTTTGAAGATTTATTGGTTTTCATTCTAGTTTTATTTTGATTTCCTTGTCTGTGCTTCATGAGGATGACCTCTGATGTCCACTGTAAAAGTGGGAGCAAGAATTCTACCAACTACTTTCCTAATGAACAGAGGTGAATTTGCACCCTGTGGCCACTATTGAAAATATTCCAGTCATTTCTGGATCACCTTATATGTAATCATTGCAATCCCTTATGCATGTCTTAGTTTAAAGTGACTGTGATCTAACCTTTTTATTTTGTATTCACATTCACACTGTTGTTTAGTGATTTAAACTTTCTGAGGCTATTTCAAAGTCTTCTCTGACAGGGGCTATGAATGTGCTCTGGGCCTCAAACCTTCTCCACACCTTTAAGAGTTCACTTTTGACTGACTTTTAAAAGTTTCTTTCTCTTGTTTATTTTAATTCCTCTGTTCCAAATCAAGCACTAGCACCCCAGATGTTTTTACTTTTGCTGTTTCTGAAAAGCTGCTAAACTCACATGTTACATCACTACCTGTCCACTCTGACACTTCATTTTTGCAGTTGTTGTGGAAAATGTGTGTACTGTGCATGTTGAAGCTGAAATTTGCTGTTCTCTTCCATTTTCCTTTCCTTTTTAATTTTTTTTTCCCAAAATAAGTTCCCAGGACACATTTATATTGCAGCACTTCTACATTAATCACCTGCCAAATGTTCACCGTTCACTAAAAACCTTTCTGTGTTAAAGGAAGCCAATGGAAGTTGCTCATGAAGGAGTAATTCAACTTCTGCTCATCGCCTTTTGTCATGTGGCTTGCTTGTTGAAATTGCCACTAAGTGTCTCATTTAGAAGTTTTCTAACATGAGTATTGCTGCTGATTTCTCGCCTGTGCACATTTAATTAACAAAAAATACAAACACATAGAAAGGTGTTATAATTAGCAGCTGCTAATTCCATTTTAAAGATATCAATGGCTTGTTCAAGTACATTTGTTATAGACAATTTAGTAACATTAATTTAAAGGAAAAATATTTTAGAAGGCAAAAAGCAAAAATCCTGGGTACTTTTTGATTCAGAGACAATTCTATGAACTTCCTGGTTTTGGCTAGGCCATACTTTATAAGGAGAAAACAAATTAAAGGTGTAAGTATGTTATTACTCAAAGACAAACCTCTCTGAGACGGATACAAATCACACAACAGACAGTGAACATAGGTTCAGAGATGACAAAACATGCAGGTACCACCTGCTATGGAACTGCCCAGCTGTAACAAGGCAGCAAAGTGAAATTTAAAGCAGCTTAGTCTCACATAACAGAGCACTCTAGCTATGAAGTGTATAATCAAAAGGGTAAGCTCAGATGTACTGCATACCCCCTCAGAATTATGGCATGGAGACACACAGAAAACTTTAATGCTGCTGTTAAAACCCACTCATTAAAACCTCTGTAAACACAGAAAAGAATAAAATCTTATTATCTGCCTTGCTCCTGCTTCTCCAAAGCAAATAATCAACTTGACACCAAATAGGTGTTCAGTAGCATGAGATCCACAGTAGCTTTTCTCCAACTGTATCTTCTGATCCTTTAAGTCCAGAGCTGAGACACTTTTAAGCTCTTTTCTTTTTACAGACAGAATGAGCAGTCCCTGAAGCCAGCACAGAGAGCCCAAGCTCAGGATTCACAAAGAGCAGAGACACTCCAGAGAGACACTCAGTGTCCACTACTTTATTGTTTCATTTACTCTTCCTGCAGAAGAATCAGGTCTAGAGCCAGAGGTTCTTCTGTGACTTGAGTGGCACTCAGGGACCCATGGGTATGTGCACTTGGTTATTGTGTCAATGGGATCAGTCTGGTGTCACCTCTCATGCACAGGGCAATGGGAACCACTGCAGAACTGGCAAATCCAGCAGCCAGAGGCAGCTCTTCCACTAAGCCTTTCTCACAGGGCAGCTCAAGGAAAGCAAGAACTCCTCCCTGAATTCCCCATGAGGAAACTGAGGCTCAGAATGGTGATGTTATGTGGCCATTGCCACCTTCAGGCCAATAAAAGCCAGAGATAGAAAATTAAACCAAGAAAAGCAATTTATCTCAAAGGGGTCACAGCTGAAAACACAACTGAACACACACAGGGGGTAAATAACAGTGCAGCCAGGGCAATGAGCTAGAGCACAAATCTGGCTTTCCTGAGACAAGACTCCCACTGAAGTCAGCATTTCACACCACAGACTCAGTACCCACCAGTTGTCACTTTAACTCACTGCAGTGAGGAAATGCAGTATCACATGAACATCTGCCATTATCCACCTAACAATCCTGGCATGGAAAACTGGATACACAGCCTCCAGTTCCCAGCAGCTGAATCATTTCACCTTTCAGTCTCCCTGCTTTTGTGTTCATAAAGCCATGTCTTCATCTTCTAATCATTTTTCCCCCCTTCAAACAGCAGATGGGTCTATCTTCTGCTTTGACTTGCTGAGTAATGGAAAAGCTAGCCATCAACCCATGACAAGGTTAGGAGGAATGGGAATGTCAACTTCCCTGGGTTTTTCCAGGCAAAAATCAATCTAGAACAATTATCAGTACAAATTCTATTATATTTCCTAGCAGCAATAAAAAGAAAAAAGAAAAGGCAATAGCAGGAAAACTTTGGTAAGAATGAACGTTTTGTTGAAGAACAAAATCATCTGCAGGTGATGCAAACCAGAACAACTAGAATCCATTTATTCTAGAATCCATTTATTCTGCTTAACCTGGATCATACTCTGTGCAGCACTCATCCAAGGAAGGACACAGAAATTAGATGTATTTTCCTGAATAAATCCATACAAATTCCAGAAATGTATTCTGCAAATGTTACAGAGTTGTGGCTACAGAAGGAACCTGAGTTGGCCAGACTACTGATGCACATTACAAAGACACAAATTAAATATTACAGCAAAAGCTTAAATCAATCACTTCCAAGATAAAGGAGTCCCTGCAAGTGGTTTCAGTGTACATTGTATAACCTTACAGGCACTGTCATCCCTCTGTCTTGGTCACCATTAAACAAGCAGCAGTGAAAAGCACTTTCTTTTATTGTTTTGTTCCTTGGATTTAGGGATGGATCAATCTTATTTAAGCTCTCTAAAGTGACAGTTGAGAGTGTTTTGGATGAACAGTTCTTTGTTTAGCTATGAAACTACAGTCAAAAGGCAGGTCAGAGCACAGCAAGCTATCATTCATGATTTCTTCTTCTCTCACATTAGGAAGTAACTCTCAGAATGAAATTAATTCATTTTACCCGTCCACACAGTGCTTCCTTTTGGGGTTAAGATAATAAACAAAGATGCCAGTAAATAAAAGTAAGCACTGCCCTTCTGACTGCAGTTGTCAGATCCTTTTTCAGCAGAACAAACACAACAAAACACATGTTTTGAAGTTTAAGTTTGCCTCCTATTTTTTAAAGGCAGAGAACACAAGCCCAGCAGCCCTTTTCCTTAGCCCTCCCATTCTCAGGTGTTGCTGTTCTGGTGTGTTCAGAGCCCTGCTGAATGTGAAAATCACGCGTATGCTGAGGTCTGTCTCTCCAAAAGGACAAAGGATGCCAGGACAGACTGGCTCTGTCCCTGCCACAGCGGCTCAGAGGTTCCCAGAGGCTCCCCCAGCACCTCCATCCTGCAGGGAACAGGCAGGGAACAGGCAGGGAACAGGCAGGGAACAGGCAGGGAACAGGCAGGACTCAGCTCTCAGCAGTCACAGGTACCAAACCTGTGCTTGGAGGGGAGGGGCAGAGGTCTCCCTGCAGTCTCCTGGGGAAAGGAGAGCAGTGCTGCTTTAAAACTCTGCACTCTCAGAGGGTTTAGGAATCAACACTGGAGCATCAATCCAGCTCTAATGTTGATTAATGTCTGACAGGCACTGTGCACCTCAGAGTGACTGATGACAAGCTAATGCAGGACACATTAAGTATAAAATCGTATCAAGTCAAAAGGTGAGGGATGGCAGAGTCAGAAACATCCAGCCCAGGCTGACAGCAGCCACTTGTGCACATCTTGAACCTACCCCAACAGCCACTTTGGACACATTATGAATCACTGTTTTATGAACTCCAGACTATGATCATTGCTACACAACCTTCAGACAGCAGGTATTTTTGGGTCATTAATAACTTGATATTCAAGCTACACCTACAAGAAAGTGGTAAAAATCCCTAACAACTGTTCTGTCAATCCCTTCCCTAATTGAAAACATTTCATCAGGTGGAATATTCCAAACAGTGACACCTCCTCTCCTGCTACAGATCACCTGGCACAAAAGAAAGCACAAATCCATTACGATGGGATCAAAACTGGGTTTTGCAGGTTGAGTATAGTGGCTTAGGAAAAGTCTGCAGTCACGGGGATCCAGATGTGGAGCCAAAAGCCTGTCCTGTCCCCACTTTCCAGGGAGCATGCAGGCTGTATTGCCTGCTGCCACCTCAAGACTGCACAATGTTATAGATACACATTATATTGTTGGCTTTTCACAAATATTAAAATGAATGTTATGTGTATAAGAATGGAAAATTTTGTTGTATTAATATAGTTTTCTTTATTTCTGTTATTGATGAAACTTAGAAATAGTAGTATAATACATATATGTTAGGTTATGGCATAGTATTAAAATAAAAACTGCTTTTGTTTGTGTAACCCAAAGACTGAAAAAGATAGCTGGAGACCTTTTTTCCTTTTGTAAACTCTCTTATCCAGATGAAGACAGCAGTGACCAGAACTCTGGGGGGAGGAATTTATTGCATTTCTGGTATCAGGGAATGTAAATCTCGATGGTGCCAAGAAGATTGATCTGTTGGGAAGGGGGCAAGAGAAAACGAAACAGAAGAACACCAAAGATCCCAAGAAGAATGTGTGAATATGTATGAGAATTTATGGATATGCAGTAGGGTTCTGTTTTTAAGGGACAATCCTTTGTCAGTAAGGTGTGCTCTCTTGGCTGAATGCAGAGACACCCGGCCACATCTGTATACTTTACTTTATTCTTATCTCCTAATTGTCTTCTTTTTATTAAACTTTTAAATTCTATAAAAATGATGTGAACCTCGTTTTTCACAAGAAGAAACAGCCAGAGCTGACAACAGGGATGCCATGCTGCCTGCACGGCTCTCCACTGTTCCAGAGTGCCTTTGCCACACAGGACTCCCATCACAGAGCTAATAAGCCAACTTTTACTGCATTTAGCCATGATAAATCCTCTGGGCTAAAAGGCTGTTAGTATTATCCAGTTTGCAAAGTGTACTTTGCAGTTATGAAATGTTTACGAGCAGCCCAGCCTTTGTTAATAACTCAGCAGGATGATCCTGTAATGTAGCTCCTCATATAATGGGAAAGGCACAGTCTCAGTGCTGTTCACATTTTGCTTCTGCATTCTTTATGTGAGACATGCACATGAAATACTGTCCACCACCATTACAGGAACACAATTATTTGCTACATAGAGACAAATATCTGTGGAGAAGATTTTGAGTGGCCTTCAGCACAGAAAAAAAAAAAAGATTCTCAGACACCTGGAATCAATTTCAGAATTGATTCTGAAAGCAGAAGCTTCAGAAGCTTTATATTTCTTCAGAAAGCATAAGCTATGAGAATATAAAAATAACTACTATCAAACTGTACAGAATGACAGGAGGTACAGGAACAGTTCAGTTCTGATATAAGGCTAGTGGGAATTTACTGGTGTGCATGTCAAGTAGATTTGCTTAAAGTAAGTAATTATTAAGAATGAGAAATATTTGTATAGTTTACTTGCAATATCACATGGAATAAAGTTTTTTAAAAATATCCTTTTTAGGGTCTTTTTTATTGCTCCTACAAAATGGACTCAACATTACAATTGCATTACACTTCACTATGATACAGTACCTTTATTATAGCCAAATTCCCTTTAATTTTCTCAGCCTTTAAGACACCAATCTTATAGAGCTGCCTTGTGGTTATTTATTCCTTTTATTTCTTCTGTTCCTAACTTGGTATTCATTTTCCACCTCAGAGTCATTTCCATTTGGATGAAGGAGAAAACCCCAAGGCTTCCCAATTCCGCACTTGACCACCACAAAACTTAAATTTGTTTTCCATTTACTTTCAAATGATTTGTGGAGTGTTTGAGATTTACACCCAAATGGGCCTGGCTCACTGATACAGTCAGAGATCTTGGAAATATCAATTCCCTCTGAACTGCTTAAAAGCTGCCCTGAATGTAAAACAGAAGGAAATATGCTGGACATCTAGCATCACATTCGGAAGTGCAAATTCAGCTTTCTAAAACAACCTATATTGTTTAGGATAGTCTCAAACAACTCACACCTACTCCCCAGCTAGCTCACCAGATCTCAGAGTTTCCTGTTTGCATTATGTTGATGTGTTTGGAGGCAGGAATATATAGGAATTTATACTTCTGATCTTAAAGGTTAGTTATCCTCTGAATTCTGTCCCAGCCTCTTGTATTTTGATGAAGCTCATTAATCTCCAACAGTACAAAACTAACAGAATGAAGGTACTGACCTATTTAGACTTCCCATTAGTCAATATCTGAAAGGCCCTAGTGTATCAAATGTTTGCTACTTTAAATTTCAATTCTCTGTTTTTATTATCTGGGTCCATTGATTTGTCAATGCTTGGCAACACAACAATGAGGAAAATCACGTATTGAGTGCAGCAAAATCCCCCTTCTCACTGTTATAGATACATATTGTATTATTGGCTTTTCACAAATATTAAAATGAATGTTTTATGTATAAGGTTAGAAGACTTTGTTATATTAATATGGTTCCTTCTATTTCTGTTATTGATAAAACTTAGAAATAGTGGTATAATACACATATATGTTGAGCTATGGCATAGTATTAAAACAAATATTTTGTTTGTATAACTCAAAGACTGAAAAAGATAGTCAGAGACGCCCCTGCATTCTTAGATTGTCTTGTCCAGGTGAGGACAGCAGTGACCAGAGCTCCAGGGGAGGAATTTATTGCATTTCTGGTATCAGGGAATGTGAAACTCGGTGGAGCCAAGAAAATTGATTTATTGGGAAGGAAGTGAATTAAAATCAAAGCCTGCAAAAAAAAAACAACCACAGGTCCTTTTAATTTTTGGAAAGGGTTTGATGATGTCACTAGGAAAGTTTTTTCACTGCATAACTGTAAATTAAATGCCTGGGAATTTTCTGTTTTGGTGGTCTGGGGTTTTTTTGGGGAAAAAAAAAAAGCAACCCCAAGAAACAAAAGCAAAAACAAACAAACAAACAAAGAAACAAAAAACCCCCCAAAAACCCCACCAAACATGTCCCCTGAGTCAGGCAAAAGTTTTACTATTTCTTTAGCCACTAAATTAAAAAACCTGAAATTGGCTACTGGGAGAGCTGGATGAAAACATGCAGAACATACAAAAAAATATTTCAGAAATTTGACAGAAAAAAAATAGAAGACAATGCTGTGTCCACTGAAGGCAGCAGGAACATTACCACCTGTCCAAATGGAAGCAGAACTGAAGATTTTTTTCACAAGAAAACTTTGAACTACTGGAAACTAAAACATCTCTTTTCAAAAAATACATATTTTTTGGAATTATACACTCAAATTAACTACATTTTGCTGAGATGTTTTTCATTTCAAAAACTCCAAAGAATTTATAAAGCATAAAATTCAATTGCATTTTCCCAATCTAAGTCACACCAACACACTCTTTTCCAGCAGTCCAAGGCATACAGGAAGATGTAGTTTGATGTAGAGCAGCTGGCCTAGATGATTAGAGTGACCTGATCTGCTGAATGACAGAAACTGAGTCTCTGTGTCTGCAAATACAGGCAAATTTTCATCTCCTGCTTTTTTTTTTGTTTTGCCCCAGGAAAACATGCTAAAGAGCTTGGATTTTCACTACAATTAAAAATGTGGAATTAAAATATATCTTAATATTAATATTATGACAAATTATCTGCTGTTCAGAATCAGCCTGGTTCTATATTCTGATTTTTGAGGATTAAACTCCTGGTCTAAAACTTCGTTTTGCCTGTCCTAGATTTGGCTCTTTGGCAGTTTCAGATGCAATATCTGAGAGACAGAAGGGACTGACTGCCCAAGTACCCTCCTCACATCACAGAGGAAGCTCCACTTGCATCCCCAGCAATAGGTGTGAGGATCCAGGGGAGTGAAAGGCGTTTCCCCAGAGCTGGACAGACAGACAATCAGTGACAGACAGACAATGGCAGAAACACAATCACCAAGCAATCACCAGCACACACACGGCTGTTCACGGCCAAGGTACAACAGGACATTTCATTTCCCTTAAGGCCTGAGCTGCTTTGTTCTAAGCAGCAGAAATAACACGTTCTTCTGCACAATTAAGTAATTTTGCTTATTATTCAGAGCAAGAGGCTGCTGTATGCCACAAGTCACTCATGTACAGCCCCTGCACAGAGCAGTCGGGAGGAGGGTGTACATACTTATGCAGGGATAATAAAATGGGAGCAAGTGTACCATGATAGCATGTGCAGCCTTTGTTTACAGTACATTTTACATCGATGGATTTCAAATAAACCAGCTATCACTTCCCCCTCCCAGGAATAAAAGCAAATGGCACATTGCAGAGAAATGCTATCTCCAAACAACAGCTGTACGGGTACTTTGGCGATGGATGGACCTGGCACACAGCCCCGGCAGCGCTGCCATTCTGGCATTCCCCAAAGGGAATCAATGCCTGATTACATTTAGCACGGCCTCTCTTTTGCTACCTTCATTACATCTGCTATGAAATCACAATTCTCTCTTTTCATTTCTTCCCTAAGCTTTCTTTGTCCCTGAATTCCTCTGATTACCAGTCCCCTGTTCACAGACTTTCTATCTTTTAAGAGCCAGAGCCTACCCTGGAGGTATTTCATGTAAGGTTTTCCCCCTCTAAATGTGAATCTGCAGCCCTTCATCCCAGGAACTGCAAAAGATCTCAGAGCACACAGTTTGGGGCCAGTCCACTGCCTTAAGATTGTAGCTTGTGAAAAAGGACAACAAAAGTTTACTGTTCTGCCTCCATCCCTCATTCTGGGAGGTTTGCAACTGCAGCAGTCTCTGCATCTCCTCTGGGAAGAAGCTGAAGGAGGCCTGAAAATCTGGGGGTCCTGATGCTGTTGGTGATTTCAGGGAGAACCCAGCAGTAGTTTCCTGTCCCCCAAAATGCCCCTTTGGGGTATGTGACAAACTGCTCCTGCAAAGCCATTCTAGAAGCATCCCTGTCATTGCTGTGTACTGCAAAGGGTCCCAGACACACCTCTGGCATGCCATAAGGGTGACAATTAAATAGGTATCAGGTTTTATTAGCTGTAAATCCACCAAAGCCACCAAAGTTAAGTAACACTACAAGAGCACCCTGAAAACACTCACCCTCCCTTGCTCCACTCCCCCTCCCTTGAAGCCAAAAGCTGTAGCCCTGCAGTGGAAGTGTTTTAAATGAAATTACAATTTCAGGTCTATTGAGTTAACAGCAGTTTGATTAAAAATGAATACAATTTAATGAATTGTACAGTAATTTGGTATAAAAGAATACAGTTTAGTAAAAGCATACAATTTAGCAAAAAAATATAATTTATATATGTAATTTGCCAGTAATTAAGTATGATTAAAGCATAAGCAAAACCAACCAGGGTACAGGGAGGGCTTCTCACCCCACCTCACATAGAAAAAAACAAAACAATTCAAGCTAAACTTATATATTCTGTGCTTATACATATTCATCAAGGTTTCCCATAAGTCTCCTCCTATTTCTGATTTTTTTGACTTTATGTCACTGTTCCTCATGGCCTCACTTGTTGTTAGGGGGTCTCCAGTTCTCTTTTGGGGGTCTTTGGATGAAGGCTCACACTCATCCTCGCTGTCTTCTGGATAACCTCACAGGTTTGCATGTGTGTACTAAGTGTTGTGTTATCTAAGTCCATTAATCAGTCTTACATTTAATGAATTTTCAGGCCCTGTGCTTAAAGTCATTCCAACTTTGTCCATTTCAAGGTCAATTTCATTTTGGGACATCACTGATCTCAAAACTACATCCTGTACTTTAGTTTTAACATGTAACATCTGTAAAGGGGTACATCTGCCTTGTAACACTGATTCCTTTGATTGCTGCTAATAATAACTTTCCAAATAGTTCCAATTTAGTTAGCATGAATCAATGCCATTTATTACAGAATATTAATTATTAATTATTAGAGAAGGAACATGGGCAAGCCTCAGAGCAGTCCTGCCATGTGGCTGAGGTGTGGGCACAGGGTGTCTGCTGGTTACTCACTGACTGGCTTTAAGGTAACAGGAGGAGATCCAGGGTACATGAAAGGAGAGCAACACGCTCCTCACGTGCAGTGTGCTCTCAAATCCCTTTCCTTTGGGATTACAACTCTCTGGTGCTCTAACAGCGCTGACATTGCACAGTTCATGGGCAAAGATCCCGTTTACTGCAGACAAACCCATTTAGCACCACAGCAGTGCTGAATACCTGGGAGAACACATGGGAAGTCTCTGGGATGTCCTCAAGGCTCATCTACTAATCCTCCATGGACACCCATTAGTAGCTGGAGAATCACAAGAATGTTCCTCACATTGTTTTCAGAGGTTTTCCTCTTACTATAGCATTTTACAGAGTAAGATATGAATAAAGCCCCAGGAGACAAGGTAACACAATGTGAAATTCAAAACCTATCAAGAGTAAAATCAGCTCAGAGTTGGCACACACCATCCTGACTGCTCTTAGAACGATGTGTAAGACTGAAGAGGCCTCTGAGAACTGAGCAGAGCCTGCCCACAGCAGGAGCTGCTGGGGATGTGTAGCAAGGGGGCCCCACAGTCAGCAATGTAACCATTTAAGCCTCATTTTCCTAAGAACCCAAGCTAAACAGCAATTATTTTGTAAAAGCCTCAAGCCAAGAAAACACATCAAATAAGTTTCCAATTTAAAGTGTGAAGAAGTCCAATCAAATAGCATAGCAGAGGGGGCTTGAGTGCAGTAAAACTTTGCACACCAACAAAAAGAGATTCCTCACACTGGCCTCACCTTCTCCCAGCAACAAGTGAAGCCAGCACTGGAAACCAGCAGGACAGAACTAATCATCTCTCATCAGCTCCTGCGCTGCTTTTGTACTCATCTCCTTGCCTTTAAAGCTTTCCCTTGGTTATGGTTATAAATACAGATAATTTTATAACCAAAACAATGTATACTGTGTTGTTGTAGCATTCATTCTAATCTATATACATATCATTTTCATCTGAAACTCAAGCAAAATCTCAAGATGTGGAAAAACTGATTTTGAGAGAGGTTTTTTTATTGATGATATAACCACTAAAATATGGCTTTACATTGCTAATAGTAGTAGCTAGAGTTGTGTTAGTGGTATTGCCTGCAAGAATACACAATAAAATGCAAATAGTAGCATATAAAAAATACCAATTACTTATAACACATATGAATAGATAAACAAATTCAATGTGCCATTAAAATGATGTTATATTTTTTACTATATTGTCCCCTCTTTTTCCTCACAGCTTTAAACAATAATGGAAAATGTACTGTCATGCAGAGACATTTACCATTTGTGTACAGAACTGCATTATAAACATACAACCTGAATTTATAATGGAATAGAAATAGACTGGTGTGAGGAAGCCCTTAACAAGAGGGAGGAATGTCTTCATGAATAAGTATGAAAAATTAAAATGAGTAAGTGCCATATTGTTAGTATGTTGTTGTTCCTAAGTTCTGTCTGTCTATTCAGCTACTCCAAATGATACTAAAAAATACAAATGATGATGATGATGATGATGATGTCCCTATTTTCCAAACACCCAAGCCACTGAATTTTCATATGACTTTCTCTCAGCTACCATAGAGTTCCATAAAGAACCATTCACTTAGTTTACAATGGCAAAGTGAACAAAAAATAATCTTTGCCATATTTCAGCAGAACAATCCACCTGACACAAAAGCAAACCATAAAATGACCTCATGAATGATGTTTGTGCTCACACACAATTCTTTTTCAGTTCTCCAAAAGATCAGCCCCAGTTAATTTAGTGCAATGTTCCACCCAACCACATCCAAAAAAGATCCACAAGTGTTTGGGATTTCATACAAATACAAGGAGTGTAAGAAAGCAGCCCCCAGGGTCCTGTCTCTGACAGAAATCAGCCAGAAATGTTAGGAAAGGTATTTAGGACAGAAACAACACACACTGGTAATTTCCAAATGATGAGCTCCCACCTATTGGCAATGTGCAGCACAGCTCGCTGACCTTGGTGAGGCAGGGCTGCCATGCCCCTCTCAGCACAACTCCACAGAATTCATTACTCTTCAGCCACTGAACCTCAAAGCAGAAACAATATTCTCTGACCCAGGTGAGCAACTGCACACCATCAACAATAAATTGCAAATAATTCAAGCAAACAGTTTATGCCCAAGGGCTAGCATTTGTTCACAAACTATGTCAATGTTAATAATATATAAGTGAAGAGGAATGCTTGCTCATGAACGATTCACAAACAAATGCTGCTTTAGCCTTTCCTTGTGACAAAATGTTTGGCCAAATTCTGTGCTTGGAGAGCTGCTAATTTTCAGTGTTCTCCCCTTTTCTTCATCCCTCCAGGTCTCATCAGGAATGAAGGGATGGGGACTGCAAGGAAGCTCCATCTCTTCTGACTCCTTTACTTTGTACAGCATGAGGCAAACAGAAATCAGCCAGGACCTCAGCCCCACTGTTTTCCATGAACAGTCACTAGCTCAAAGACACTCCTCTTTTCCCTCTTTCCCCTCCCTCCAATTCAAGATGCTACCTAACACGAGAAACAAAAACACATGTCAGTGATGTGTGTCTCCTGGAATTCCTACTCACACCTCAATGACACAATCTGAAAGAAAAGCAGATGTCAGTGATGTGTGTCTCCTGGAATTCCTACTCACACCTCAATGACACAATCTGAAAGAAAAGCAGATGTCAGTGATGTGTGTCTCCTGGAATTCCTACTCACACCTCAATGACACAATCTGAAAGAAAAGCAGACTGCCAGAAACTGCCTATTACCTATAGCTCACACTGATGCTGATTACGTAGCAACAGGAGAAGCCTCTTGTGAATGTTTGTCCCAAATTCCATGTACATCTTCTTAATCCCCATCAATTTACAGCACTTTCAAACTACATTTCAAAACAGCTAGAGGGTTTAAACTCAGAATTTGTACTGAGTGGAGGCACAACTGAATTAATCCTGGAATGCAGAACCCGCTCCTGCACTGGAAATTTCAGGCTGGATCCAGGCACCCATGTGAATTTCTCCAGTGCATAAAACCGGAGGCCATCTAGAGACAGCACTCTACATTCCCTCTATAATCAATCAATAGGGAGAAGACAGGCAGCTCCCAGAGGGCAGTTCAGAAATGATACACACAAAGAACAGCGACCAAGAGGTTGTTAGCAGGAAGGAACAGTGCATCCAATTCCCCTCCTCAGTCAGAAATCAAGACACCTGTCTCAGGATATCGCATCACTCAGCCTGACATGCTTTCAGGCTGTGCCTCTTGCTTCCAGGTCTCACATCCAGACAGAATAGGTCAGGTAGGGCAGTGCTTCATCTCAAAACAAAGCTACAAATTCCCTTTGGTTGGTTTTGTTTGTTGGAGGCGTCACATACGCTGTTAGATTATTAAAATACAAGAGGAGGAGGGATTGACCCAATACTACTCCAGTTAACCAAAGAAACTCTGTGACCATAACAAGCCTTAGCTACTGGATTTGTCATCACAGTCCATAAATTAGGGTTCTAAATCACTTGCACAGCTTTGAAAATTTCATATTGAAATACTGAAGATTCCTACAAAAGTCTCCTCCTCTTTTAAACTAAACAATAACATAACACACTAACTAAAACATATATTGAACTAAAAATAATGCACAGTAAATGAAGCCAAAGAAACAGAGTATTTCCAACAGCTATGCCAATTACTAAAAAAATTATACAGATATTTTCATTCTTCTGGATCCTTTCCACCAAAATAAACTTAGTAGATTATCCACTTCACAGTTCATAAAATGCATATGCCACTGTAGAAGTATTCACTGTACACACCACTACTATTTTCAATCTTTGCCATGGGAATTCATGAGTGTCAGCAGAAAGCACGTGCTTCTAGATGCCACTTATGTCTTGGTTTAATAAATATTCTCACACATCAGAACTCCTCACTGTTCTGAACAGCAATGAACAAAATCTACCAGTGCTAAAGATCCTTGCCATCACACATTCTGCCAGGCACTTTAATATCTTTTCCTTGGCCTTCCAAGTGCAACTACAGAATGTGTATGAAACCAGCCCCTTAGAAATGGAGGTTTTTTCATTAATAACTGAAATACCTGTCTGTGAATCTAAATGTTTCTGTAACCCAAGCAGTTTGCTGTGCCTGCTTAATGCATTTCCTGACAAAGAGAAGTCCTCAATAATGCTAAATTTGCCCTAAAACAGCTAGTGCTCTCTAAGCACTAAATGGAGATGTGGGAACTGTGAGGGAGTAGAGAACAGCCCTGGGAGGGCCCTGAGCAGTGAGGGAGGGCCATAGCAGCAGCCCTGAGCTGCACAGGGCAGAGGAGGGACACCCCCAGCTGTCCTGGGGGTGCTGGGCACTCATCCTCGAGTGCCAACACAAATGTCCTCTCCAAGGAACACTTGTATGTCCCCAGTGTCTCCCATCCCACCTTACAGATCCACTCCTCAGCTCTCCTCCCTCAGAGCCTGATCCCTGATGCTCGTGCCTTCCCCCTCTGTGGTTCCCAGCTCCCAAATCCACAAGCCCAGGTACTGACCCTGCATCCCAAACCACTCCATTTTCACACAGCATCACAGGTCTCTCATCTCCAAGTATCAATACTGTTGCTTTTGTTTCTACCTCTCACAACAGCTATTCCAAAGATCTGACTTCACTTGAAAACATGCACATCTACAAAGGTAATTTCAGTTATCATACACATATAGTGTCTCAAACCTTTATCTGACTGGGAAAAATCAAAGAATTGCTAAATATTTCTGAATGCAGAAATCTAAGCCTCCCAGACAAGAACACTTTATACTCTTACAGCCTATTTCTGAAGTTCCACACCTCAGATCAATCTATTAGCAACAGTCCTGCAACTTAGATTTCAGCTTTTGACCCTGGGATGGCAATTTGAAAGATTTGCAATATTTGGGGGGTTTTGGGCGGGGTTTTTTGCCCATCAAAGTTAATGCTAAACACCATAGCTAATATTTTCAAATATTTCAATAATTTACAAAACACAATTACAAGCTTATTTCTATTAAATGACTGGGGGTTTTCCCTATCATTTAGCTTCCAGCCCCTATGGTAAGAATCACACATTCAAAAAAACTCTGGCTACCTTAGAACAAAGTTTCCAGACTACACAATGATAGAGATGGATACATTTATAACATCTATGGAAGTGACCAAGGAATGGAGACCTCAAATCTGGCATCCTAAACCTCATTAAGCTCTTCTACACTATAGAGAACTGCAACTATTTCTCCTAAAATCTGACTCTGGCCCTGAGTGGGGAATCAGCACTGGCAAGGACCACAGGCAATGCCCTCTGGCCCCCGAGGATTTAAGGAATGCAGCTCACTGATGTGACACAGATTGCTCACAGCAGCTTGGCTTATGTGGAAAATCCAAAATACAAGGTTTCCTTTCTCTGGTTATTAGAGGAAATCAGATGGGTTAGTTATTCAGTCAGTGTTAACTTGTCAAACCACTAAACAAAAATGCATTTCTATTACAGCAGAAAAAACCCATCAATTATTTAATTTCCTTCAGAGCCTACCTAAAGACAAGAGCATAAGCCCTGTATTAGTTGAACAGAGAAGTCTGTTCACAGCTCTGAACTGCACTGGTATTTACCAGCTGCAGGAGGATTTTAGAGCAGCAGAAGAAGCGTGAAGCTCAGCCTACCTCCTTCCCCTAATTAACTTTTGAAATACCCCGAAAATGCAGCGTACCTTCAGGGAAAGAGAGTCTGTCCAGCCCCCCCAGGCACACTGGATTAAAACCTGGGCCTCAGCAGCAGACACGAGTGTGCCGGGGTGATTGCTGCCAGAATATTCAGATCAACCAACCTGAAAAATTATGCTAGCACTGGTGCCATTTAAAGCTGTATTTTTTACCATCGGTAAGTTAATATGATTTATATTAATACCATCTTCCTTGAAAGAAAAATAAACCTCTCAGTACTGAACCTCTTCCAAAGCATCCTCCCTCACTGCAGCATCAAACCATTTACTGTTATTAACTCAGTCACACTAAGGCAGATGAGGAATTTACCAATAAAATCTAGGAATACAGTTATCTTGTTCCTCATCTCTGATTTTTGGAATCTAAACAAAAAAATAAAATCAATCAAAAATGGTTTCTTTTATTGTTCCCAGCGTGTCTTATTTTGCAATAATATTGAGCTGCTTGCTGTCTCAGGGGATTTCTGTATTCAAACATCAAACATTTTAAAATTCGACATCATCTGAAAGTGCTAATGCAATGTGTGTAATCAATTAAGACTGTTTTGCATGTGCATTAGTTTTTATTAATTCTGTATTTACTAGGTGTTAGTTAAATCCAGTTTTCCAACTGACTTTAAAGTAAATACCTTTCTACAGTCCCGAGGAATGAATTGCATTTTGCTGCAACAGCAAAACCCAGTGACTAAAATGCTTCTGACAGAACTTTTCTAATTATTTCAATTCAAATACCTTCTGCTGTGGGAGGCAATTTGGCTGTGGTCTGAGAGCTCTATCACCACAAGTGTCCAAGGATATCACTTTAATACACACTCAGAAAGGAACAAATGCTGTTTATACAAGGTGTCATTCCCACAGAGACCAGACTGGTAGGCAAGTCTGTGTTCTTATAATTCCATTCTTCCTCAGGGAACAATTTCTGCCATAAAAGTTTTATTCCCATTGAACAATTTTAACTTCCCTTAAAGAGAAGAACCTTTTCTCGCTGCAGGATAAACACAATTTTAAAGATTTAGGACAGAAGTTTAACTCATTCCATGCAGGGTCCAAGGTTACCCTGCAGCCAGCCAGTTTCTCTAGCTGGAGCCTGCTCAGCACACCTTTCTGCCTCCCAGGCTGCCCACTGCTATAACCCCGACTAGGGGAGAAGAAAACCTCTGTGGCCTGGGGTAGGACCCTGGGAGATGTGCACTCCTGGAGATGAGCATTCCCTGCCAATGTGACAAACAGGCTCACAGCCTTACGTACTGCCATGAGGTGAAACGGTGAGGATGGACAGAGAAACGCTCGCTTCGTTCCATAAATAGTTACAGCTCTGAAAAGAGAAGCAGTAATAAGACACTACTAAATATTCAGTGATTCCAAAGAAATCTCTCAAAAATCTATCACCACAGAATGCAGGACGATATTTTGAATCAAAGATGTAAACGCACCAAGATCTGAAATCCAAAGTACAGCTGGGTTTTCCTTTTCCTCTAATTGTCTGTCTGCTGTCAAATATTCTTCTCCTATCTGTGCTAAGGCCAACGTTCAGGCAGAGCTGGCAGGTTCCCCTGATTTATCAGTGTGTAAAATGCTGTGAAAGTGAAGCATTACAATTCTAACAGCACTGAAGCTGCTGTATGTGCTGTCTGTCTGTTGCAATAGCCTCAAAGCAGTAATTAAATAATGGCAGGGACCATTCTGAACTTCCCCTTGGAATCAATATGGATCCATGATGTCAAAGCATCAAGCTGTACAGGTGGGTCTATGAGCAGCTCTGAAAAGAACAGCCATATCTGTCACTCTTTGTGAGTTATCTTTCGATAACATCTGTCATGTCTGTTTTCAGTCATACCATGAGCTGGTAGGGCTGTGATTAACCCTTTCCATATACTGTTAACTCTGCTCCAGCTAATAATTTATACACTAAAGACCTAAACAGAACTTGTGCTAGAAGTTGAAGGTGTTCTTGCAAGTGTTGAAGATGTTACTCTTGCCTTAAACAGCATTTCATTCTCTATTTCATGATCCTGATCCATGATGAGCAGCCAAGCCTAATACTTAATACCTACCTGAACAGAGTATTAAGCCAGAGACTCTAAGATCAAGCATTATACTTGACCTTTTGAATTTTGTTCCAATCAATACCTCAAAAATTGATTTTCTCTTATTCAGTATACCCAAGTGGTTTCATTAAACTGAAAGATTACATGACCTCCCAACAGGGAGAGGCCACCAAAAACTATTCTCTAGTCTGTGTTATATAAAAGCCCTAATCAACAATCAGTGAGTATCTGAGAATAACAAACACATCCACCTCAATTATTATACAGCAGCCATACCAGCAGTGGTGTCCAGAGGAAATTATGACTGGAATATTAAACAATCAAATTTTTAGACATGGTTAAATGTCTGGCAGCAGAACTCAGCTGGATTTGGGCCTCACAGAAGTGCAACAACAACCCCTGCCAGTTCATTGCAGTAACAATGTGAGACCACGTCCTGAGTCAAATGTATCCAAGGATTCCCACACACCAACTCCCTGGGAAGTGACAACTCGCTCCAAGTGCACTTTTAACCTCCAGTAAATGCGATGAGCACATTACTGTGACCATTTGTCCCAGTGGTGCGAGGTGCATGGGGCCCAAGGACAGCGCCTGGCACTGACACTTTTGTACTACTGGATCCCAGCACTGGCCTAATAAATGGAGAGTCCTCCTATTAAAATATCAGAGATCCTGTGGACACATATAAAATAAAAAGAGAATGAGGAATGGCCTTCCTGCAGGGTGCAAACAGCCTTTTGTTGGAGTCATTGTCTGAAAACAACCTCTCAGTGTAAGCTGACCAGACAGTATTTTCTGAGATCTCTCCCTTGTCCCAAACCCATTTGTTTTGTACAAACTCTCTGCTTCAATCCAACACCACAACCTTCTCCACAGCTCTCATCCCTTCCTGGAGGTGTCTACTCCAGAGCTGTTACAATTCTAATCCATGCAAGAATTTTCCCCACATACAGAAAACCCTGTCTGACAGAGTTCCCTCCTAATCTTCTGCCCTCAGCTACCTCGGTTTCTCATTTACAAGAACCAGGCTTTTTCATTAAAGCTGATTACAATTAACGCAATCATAACTTCTTGGTGCTAAAGAAGTGGATTTATGTTTTTACTATCAGAGATCCTGCTTTTGCTTTCTTCCAAAAATACTCTTGTAGATCCAGCAAGAGTATCTCCTTTCTCTTTCCTTTCTCTTATGCTTTTGCCTTTGTAGCATCTGCAATTATGTTCTTCTAGCCTAATTCCACAATGCCTACAATCTGGAATTCCTTTATGCCAGCCACCCTCCTGTTGACTCCTTTGCCTGTTTTCTACCAAAAAAACAAACCCAAAAAAACCCCAAACCATCACACCAAAAAACTCAACATTTTTGAAACTTGAATTTCTTTCAATAAAATTAATTGTAGAGAATAGGAGTTAGGGTTAGCCTGGTGAAAAAAAAGGTCAATTTTTTCAAGCAGCCCTCAAAATACCAAGCATAGAAAAATAATAAACAGAAATTTTAAAAGTGCAGTTTAACAAATGTTTGATCTCAATGAATCATCAAGTCAAAGGAGGGAAAAAACCCAACAAAACAAATTTATTGCATGGCAACACTGAAGTGGTGGGAGTTTTATCTGGCAGAGAAGAAAGAAGAGAAGGAAGGTTAACCATTCAATGCCTTAAATCAAAGCTGTTACCTTTTATTTCCTTAGTTCATTCCAAACACACTTGTCTAATTATAACCTCTGGGAGATGCCAGCATTGAAAGCGGGGTGCTGTTGTAACGCAGGGCCAGGACGTGGCTCTTGTGGAAGCTGGCACCTGGCAGGTCTGCAGCTCCCTGGGTGCTCCTTCCAGCCCTTCTCCTGCACAGGGGTCCCAGTGGCCCAGCTCCAGTCCCCTGTGACCTCCCCAGTCAGCCAGCGCTGCTGGGAACTGGGAACGGGGCTCGGGCAGCACCTCTGCCGGCTCCTGCAGGACCCCTGGGGACCCATCTGTCCCCTTCCACCTGTGTCAGAAACATCCATTATTGTTTCAGCTACATCTAAATGGGAATGTCAAGGACCTGGATAAAAGGATTATTGCATTTCCCTTGGAATCTTTTGCCAGAGCAACATCAGTTTGTGACAGTCTTCCAAAAAGGAGAACATCTCCCTTGCCTGCTATGGTAAAACTCCTGTACTAAAGATCATGTGGATGTTTAATTACTTCTTTTGCATTAGAAAGTGATTCAAGTTGGATTTAGATATTGATTAACAGACATAGCAGGGAGAAAGAAAACACCTCAAGTCCCAGAACAGCACTGACATGAGGCTGTGAGGAACCTGAGGGCTGGTGTCTGACAACAGGTACTGGCAGGAGGACACACACACAGGAGCTACTCACACACGGTGCCATGTGGGTGAACACCAGCAACTTCAATCGACCTTTACCTGAGACCAAGAGGGGCTGAGAAAGGTGAAATATGCAATCCTATATTCTCACCTGCTCTGCACAAATGAACCTTGCAAACAAGAGCTGTCACTTTTCACAAGGTGGTGCTCATCTGGCGATCTCAGCCCCTTTCCCCACGGAGCGCTCATCCCGAGCTGCGGGACACAAAAGCTCCCCTCCAGAATGTCTCAGAAGTTACCTGCTTCAGTTCCAGGTTAATTGAGATGCAAACTGGAGACACCATGTTAGAGCCCATCTCCCAAACCCTACAGAAAGCCATCCCACAGCATGAGGGACAAGAGAAGAACATCTCTCATGCCAGTACGTTTGGACCAAGCAGTGCACACCCCTCGTGGCAGCAGAGCCAAGAACATTTCAGCTCTACGGTGTTTTCATGGCTCCTGACTGCAGCGGGCAGACTGCATTTAACAGAAGAGACATATTGCTTTTTCATCACATAAAATAATTCCCTTTTGTGGGGAAGTAAAGAGAATGAGAAGCCAGTGCGGCTGCCTGATGGATGTCAAAACCTATTTCATTAAATATAGGTAATGGCAAAACTCAGGAGAGGCAGCAGCACTTTATAATGATTTCCCATTTATTCATTTTGTTTCAAAGCCAACAAGAACTCCTATAGTCTTAGACTCTGAGAAAACAGAATATTTGCATTTCAGATTTTACCAGTCTTCTAAAGACACTACCTACAGCACACACAAGCATGTTTAATGCATCCTCACAAGCTCTTAGGGAATTATTATGCACAAATTCAAAATGCATGAATGGAATCAGTATAAAATATGATAGATGAATCACCCTGAATATCAGGAGTAAACCCAAACAGTGACTAATGGAAGATTTACCTCTGACCTCTGTTCTAATCATGTAAAGTACAAATTAAGAGACAAGCAGACACAGTAATTAATTCCATAAGGAACAAAACCCAGCACAACATACGCCCAGTAAGTGTTATGTTAAGCCATAAAACTCGGTCAGTAAGATCCTCTGACAGACACAGGCACACAGGTGTGGGAGGACACTGCTGCTGTGCCATACACATCCCTATCCAGGCACTGCTATTCCTGCTCATCAGCACTCCTGGAAAGCCCTGAAATAGTGCTTCACTCCATAGCATCATGTGTAGAGCTCTCCAGAATTTTTTAATTTGTTTCTGTTTGAGAAACTCTCTAATGAATTCATGAATGCTTTCCTTTGAGGTTTCTGCCTCTCCTGAATGGCAACAATGGAAAGAAAGGGAACTGAAACAAAGCAGATTCTTTTGCTGCTGCTGGCTGCTTTTGCATTAAACTGTGGCAAGTAAAATAAGGCAGCACGGACACACACGACACTTGGAGCCAGCCTCTGACAAGGCAGCGGCGCACGGCGCCAAGCAAATTGTGCAGAAAGCAAAAGACAAACAGCAGCAAAACCTGGCAGAGACTGCAAACCTGTAAAGCACTAAAAACATTTACTCTTTTTCAAATACATTCTAGGCACAGTGGGACCTAAGGCATCTCATACATTTTTGTTGCAAGTGGCCTAAAGTAAAAAATACCAGCTAAGTGGCAACCTAAGCAAGGAATACAAATGTCCCAGAGAAGCACTTGAAAATAAAACATAAATAAAAGACTCGTAAAGTACTCCCAGGGGCTGAGCAAAAGAACAGCAACAGAGGAAAGGTCACTGCCATACCTATCAAATTAGATGCTGAACATTTAAAAGGCTAATTTTGACATACTTAAGAGGATCAGCGACTCTCCAGCCCTTGATCTTTGCATATAACATATTGTATTAGTTCATTATATAATCTGAGATTTAATATTCAAAAAGAGAGAAAAATAAACCAATGGAGAATCCCCTCCCATTCTGAAATTCTGCAACTTAACCACACAATAATTAATTATTTTTTCACTGGAAAAAAGCCCTACAGAGAGTAGGAATTCTCCCATTCTCTGCATTCCTGATGTAATTTACAACAACCTTTCCCAAGCAGAAGATCCATGCTGGAAGTTTATCAGTCCTAAGACAATTCCCACCAGATAAGGAATGGGCAAGGACAGAATGAGGCTGCTACAGTTCTCCCCAAAGTTACAATAACCATCGCAAGCAGATTTGGACTTTGTGAATAACCCCAGTAGTAACAGTTATTGGAAACCTCTTCTCAAACTGGATTCAGGTAAAGCTTGGTTTCATCAAAATTAAGAAGTCTGCAGCTCAACTGTTACAGAGGCTGGCACTCCCTCTTTCTCTCATGTTTCTGTGTTTATGAAAGGGTGAAATATTAAATCCTGGTCTTTACACGAACATATGAATTACCGTCTTCTTTAAAATGTTAATCTTTTGATCACCAAGTATCTGCTGCAGAATTCCAAATACCATGGTATTTATGTAAGGTGCAAATGCATTCAAGGACATTTATAGTTTTCTCTCTGGAAATGCTCTGAGGCAGTGGTGTTCTGATACAATTCCAAGAGTTTTATCCGTTTACAAATATCTCAATTCCAACAGCGTATTTCTGCTTGACTTTAAATCGCACTGAGAAGAACATTGAAATTGCTATGTCAGATAAGAGCACTGGATCTCTTCCAGCTTTCAGTCTCAGAGCAGCAAGTCCTGGGTATCTTAAAGCAAACTGCAAAGATCTTCATAGGAGACAGCTCTTATTCAGTAACGTGGCCATAGGGTACCTTGGTTTTTCCTTTCCCTCCAAGCTGTGAGTTACTTGCTGGCTCTTACACTGAAACACGAGACTTTCATGTCTTTTAGCTTCTGCTAAGTACCCCGTGCGAACTCTTTATGCACTTGAAAGGCATCAGGGCACATCACCTTAGAAGTCCCTCAGGAAGTATTGTGGGGTAAAATTATCATAGTATGAACTAAACTGTTCAGCTGAAATGAGACATACTGGTGATGCAAAGAAAAAAAAACAAAGTTATATTTATTTGGCTTTCCCTGAAAAGTTCTTCTTTCCTACTTTTCTTATGAATTTCAAACTAAGTAACACTGTAGCACCACTCTATTTACAGCTGCTCTATATATTAGATTTGTACACAGTTATCTTAAGATTTGAGTTGTTTTTAGTCATTGATAGAATAAATCACATTCATTTCCCAGAAGCTTTCAGACTTACAAAGAAACACAGGAAACTGCTCATCCCAGAGCAGCAGAAATGGCCACAGGAATCATTTTTGTTGTGTTAGTGATATTGGCACATGTCTATTCCTGCTCTGGATTTCAACCTGGTCAATCTGTCTAAACCACAAATAAATGATGACACAACCATATGCTGGAAGACCAAAGCAATTTCCCTATGACACACACAGAAGATCCTCGTGTCATGAATCTGTGACAGAAGAGGTTCCCTGTAAGAGCAAGTGGATGGAGCTGCCCCTGCCTTCAATCTGCCTGGAGGAAAAATGGTTTTAAAACCACCCAGCCTGTGTTTGCCAGTGTTTCTGTTTTCTGCCTGTTCCTGTCACCATTCATGGACACAAAATCAAGCTGTTGACTCACTCAGGCTCAGCTCTCCTGCGTCTCCAGCACATGGGCTGGCCACAGTCCCCACCTGGTTATCAACTGCAGCATTTCTTGCTTTCTGACCAAGAAATTCCTGCACAACTAAGCTGCAAGAGGAAAAGGTGCTTTTAAGCCTCTTACCTACTTAGGAGATACAGAATGCTGGATAGAAGGATTTAAAAAATACAAAAATACAACGTGCCTATACTAACATTCTTGCAAGGAAGAGAAGAGTGAAAACTCCCTGTTCTTCTCTTCATGTCAGCTTCCTCTCCTTTACCCTTCAGCACTGTGTCCATCAGCAATTAACAGTTTGCAGATATTTACTGTTTTATGCACTTATCAAGTCACTTTGAGTTGGTTTGTCATTTCTTTGCTGTCCTATCCACTGTGTGAAAGATATTTAGTTTTAATAAACAGTAGAGTACCTTGTCACAGAATCCAAAATAAATACGCTGGAACCCAGATTTTTATTTTGTTTTTTAATTAATTAATTACATAGGAGTCTGTTGCACATTTTTAAAATCACCCAAACATGTTGGGGTTTGGTTGTATGGTTATTTTTTTTTTTATTTAATCACGTTTAATTTAAGACAATTATCTTGGGTGACATGAGAAGATGAGCTAGTAGGTCATTTAAATCACATATGGTGATTCTTCAGAGCTCTGTCTGCCAGACACCCCAATGGGAAAAGACAATGGGAAAATACAGAAAGGAACAGTCAAAACATACCTGCCTGTATTTTATTTTCTTTTAAACCATAAAGTTCTAGTCCACCACTGCTGGCATGGATGAGTGACCCCTGCCTAAGCAACAGCTGATTACAGGCTGGTTAACTAAGACTGTCAGCATAATTAACGCTCTGAGCCTTCTCAGGAACACCAGGCTACCAGAGCTGGAATATCTACAAGCTGCCACAGCTCACTTAATTGAAAAAGACTTGACTGAATTACTAAAAGCTAAAAAATCTGAAACTTTTGATGAAAAAGAGCACAAACTTTTATTGCAGGAAAATGGCAGAAAGCAGCATCAGGCTGAAGCCAGGGAAGGAAGTGACTAAGCATGCAACTGCAGCCACTTGGAATAAATAATTCCTATGCCAGTCACGGTGGGAATGAGCACAATTATATGCTTCTTAACTTTGTTCATGTTTTCCTCTTTCAGTTGCAAATCTGCTCAACTGTCATGTTTAGTTTTCTCTTCAAAATGTTCCTAATGCTGTCTAATAACACATCACTCTGTCTCAGACTGGAAATCACAGCCTCAGAACACCACACTGAAGTCCAAGCAGGAGTCCTAGCAGAGGAAAGCTGGAATGCTTTTTTCTCTGTGGAGGTTTTCATCCATAAGCAAGTCAAAGGAGAGACTGGAAAGTATTTTAGAATATTTCAATGTGTCAAATGAAATCATTCTACTCTGCCCCCCTGGCCCCTGTATGCCTGTTTATGCTGAAGAGCAGTAAGACTAGGAAGTACACCAATAAACACCTTCCACTAATTCAGGTCTGATCCTAAGAAATGCTACATATATCTTTTGTTTCAAGACACTAAAAACACATCAGTTGCAATTTTTGTATGGAAAAGTAAAGGTAATATTCAGTGAATATTGAAGTGATTTTCAAAATGGTACTCTTGTAACATTAGAAAGGCTCTGTAAATGAACAGACATTGGCAAACTTGCAGATAAAGTACATATAAACCACAGATATAAGATAATTCTGCATTTTAAATACAAGTCTGTGTTTCTGTATTTGATGACTACACTGTCATCACATGGAATTCTGCTATTTGGCCACTCAAGCTCAAAAAAAAGGCATCCAAAAAAATGGCACCCATAACAAGCAATAAAAATCACAGTAGATACAGAATAACCTGTGCTGGAATTCCAAAAAAGGGACAGCTCAGCTGATGAAAGGGTATATGTTTGGATATAACTGATGATGGACAAAAAGTCATGCAAATCATCTATTATGCTTATTATAAGTTATCCTTAAGATTATAAGGATAACCTTATAGAACAATTACATGCCACTGTTCTTCTCTCATAAGTGAAATATGAGAGACTGAGACCCCGCAAAATTAGCATAAAAGCTCAGGTTTAGAAAACAAGTTATAGTGGTTTCTGATACAATGTGGATGTCATGGGTTTCCTATAATGAAAGTTTTTCCCAGCTGCTTTCCTACAGCAGCCAAGGAGCCACTGCAACCAAGAGATGTTCCAGGGCTGACCTGACAGAATAATTAATTCTACAGCCTCAGCACATAGCGAGATATCAAGGCAGCTTCATCTGGAGCCCCACAGAGTTAAATGCATGGCAGGGCACAGGTCTGAAACTCCTAAGAAATGTGTGAACATGCATCATCTATGTGCACAGCTCCATGCTGTGCAAATGACAAATATTAATCCCTCAGAAATGTACCAAAAGGGCAGGAGTAGAAAGGAGCAGCTACAGGCAAAGGCAGGAGAGCAGAGGGAACGGCTGAGGAGGCAAGGCCAGCCCTGAGGGTTTTAACTACACATACACATGGAACATTGAAAAGGTCTAAAGTCTGGCGAACAACAAACCTGTGCAAATGGTGACACGGCTGGCACTGCCCTGTCTTTGGTCAAGCGTTACTGTTCCTCTTCTCACCACCACGCCATGCTCAGGGCTCACTCCTCTCCCTGTGCCCACATCTGGACACTGCCAGCATTATCGCTTTTCCCTGGGCCCAGGCTGCAGCTCTGCTTGGATGCAGTTTTGCAATGTCTCCACACTGATGTCCCAGCCCCTGTGGACTCCTCCATGGACAGTTCTGTGAGCTGTGTCCGTAACTCTGGCTGCCAGGGAAGTTCATTCCCTTTGCCGTCCCTCACATGCCTATGCAGAACTGTCCCAGCCAGGCTCGAGTCAGATACCTCAGGAGGCTGCTGTGCCTTCGGGTTTTTCATCTTCTCCCGTTTGTTACCCGAAATAAAGACGCTGTGGGGAGAGGAGGTGGCCGGCCGGGGGGTGAATAGGCGGCAATTCCTATATAAAAGAACAGGCCAATGCTTCCAGGACTCACTGCGATCCCGCAGGGAGGGGAAAGGCGGGGTTGTGCACTCGCTTAGCTGAGTGGGGCCAGCTCAGGCTGGCCGAGCGGGGCAGCTCGGGCTGTTCCTGCCGCTGGAGCCGTGCTGCCGAGGGGCTCGGTGCTGCTGTGGAGCTCCCCGTGCTGCCGAGGGGCTCGGTGCTGCTGCGGAGCTCCCCTTGCTGCCCGGGACCCCGCCGCTGGAGCCGCCCCACAGCCGGGCCCTTTCGGCGCCCCTCGCACCTCCGTGTCTCCGGAGACAGCACCTCCCGGCTGCTGACTGGAATCGCGGCGGAGTATGGCCAGGATACACACGATGTATCGTGATACACAGGAGTATCGCACGGCACACACATGGGGAAGGCGAGGCGGGAGCCCCCTGTCCGCTGCCGGGGCCGCCATGGCCCGGCTGCCCCGAGGCCGTGAGGGAGGCCCCGCTGCCAACAGCGCCCCCTGGCGGCCGGGCTGAGGGGAGAGCGCCGGGCGGCCGGGAAAAGGAGCTTTCTTCGGGTTTGTTATCTTTTAAAATAGCTTTTGCTGTTGTTGCTGTTCTGTCTTGTTACATATATGTGTATATATATATTCTTGTAAAGAGCTGTTTTTCCTTTTTCCCATACTTTGCCAGGAAGCACCATGGTTTTCAAAGTGAGCCGTCATCTCTCCATTCCAGCGAGGCTTCCACCTTCCTTGGCAGGTATTTGTCTTTTAAACCAAGACAGAGACAAATGGTTCTCCTCAGACCAGCACACCCCATGGCGATACCTGAGGCCACACAAACCCTGTCTGGACAATCAAGACAGCAGGCACTCTTCCCACAGTGGCATCCTGGCCCATGAACAGTGGGAAGCATTTGTGACAAGCCCGGGTTTATTCTGACCCAACATCTCTGGCTCCTTCACAGAGACTGCAGGCACAGTCACAGGCAGAGGACACCAACACAGCCCTGCCTGTCACCCCATCACACCTCCAGGGCACTTATGGTGTGGATCATTCATGCTCTGCAGGTTGAAGCACTGCATGGAACATGGAATTAATTTTTACTTCTGTGATGATCTTTCATCCTCCACCACCTTCTGTTGCTTCTTACTCATATTAACTTTTTGGGAAGATGCTGGAGGATAAGCCTGAATGGATCAACACTAAATCCACTGAAACAGAAGTGGTCATATCAATTTCAGAGGGAAAGTAAAATGATAGCTTTGCATCTCATGGTGTGTCTCTGGAGGACGAGAATGAAGCACAGGCTGCGCACCCTTGTCAGAAAATTAACCCACAAACACCAGAGGTTTATGTCCAAAAAGGAGACAGGGGAGTCCTGTAACTTTACTTGAATAAAGGAAGAGGCCATGGGGCATTTCCCCTGGGGTCTCTCAAAGTTTAGGAGCACACAGCCTCCTTTGTATCCCAATTTCCCGGTCACACGTTTGTCTCTTGGGGACATTGAGAGGTACAGACTTCCCAAAACATCTAATAATACCTAGGACCCCCTTCTAATGTATAACCCCCACTTTTTCTTGAGTTCATCAGTGGAATTCCTATGGAATTTATGGTTCTTCCCATTGCTTGTTTCCTCTCTCAGTATCCAATTTAATTTATCAGCAGACCTACAGTTTGTTTGTAAAGACAAGTCCCTCATTCCTTTCTCCCTCCAGCAGCTTCAAAAAGCCAGTTGGGGAGCAGTTATGTGTCCAATTCCCCATTAGGATCCATCCCAAAGGATGCAGGCAGTGGCTGCAGTGAGGCACGGTTTGTGGGCAGCCTCACCTCTCCCTGGGTGGTGCAGAGGCCCCTGGGACCTGTCCACAGTGCTGAGACTTCACCAGGAGAGCCCAGCTGGAAAAGCCTCCTCATCCAACAGGCTGTGACAGTGGCACGTGTGTGCTGGTGTCCTCTGCGAGCCATCCCACAGCACAGGGCACACAGACTCACTTCTTGGTGTGTGTCACACGGGATCCTTCCACCCTCACAGAGCCTGCGGGAGGCCTTCAAAAGAACAGCTCTTAGCAGAAGAGCAAGAGAGTATTTTAATTTATCCATCTCCCTCAGCTACAATTGACCACCACGGTCCTTTAGGGCAGTACACATGAGCTCCTGGAATAAGATCCTCTCTAGTCTCAATCCTCTTCCCCTATTGCTTCAGAACATTTTCTGAATTTGCCTCGATTTCCCTTGCCTGCGTGTTCCCTGGACCTGGCTTCCCTCTCCTTCTGTCTGCCTTCAGCAAACGCTGCATCCTGAGCTTCCCTCTGCCATCCCACGCTCTGATATTTACACTGGGAGTTATACACCCCCAGCTCTAATCTGATCCTCATGGAACAGCAGGTTCATTTAATCACCGGCTCAAAAATTGCAGACACATTTTATTAGACTTATCTCTCTTAACGATCCAGCGATAGCACACTACAGTACCATTCAGAGCAAGCTACTACTGCTCACCCAGCTGACTCCTGGCTTCTTTATGGGGGAATAAAGTCAAGGGAACGACACCCGGTGTCACTTCATAAAGCCAAAGAGAACACAGCGCAGCACTTGCTAACTGCAGGTCCCCAAAGGGATGTGTGATTCACACATAAAGGCACTCCCCGACCCCAGAGCTCTGTCTGTGAGCAGAGAAATGCTGTGTTCTGGTCTAGTCTGAATTCCAAACTTTGTGCACTATGAACATAATGCCCTGTAGAAAAGCTCAGACTGCATTCCCAAATGTACTTCTCATGGAAGGAATAGAAATATTTTAATTTTTTTTTTCCTTTTTCTTCTCTGTAACATCATCATTAAATGGATTTTAAAGAGTAAGCACAGAATGTCCTGAGGAAGGCTAAAGTGAACCATGTGACAGAACAGGGGAAGGCTTTTGATGGATTTGCATGGATCCCTCTAGCAGCTGGTTTCTTACACTCGGGGAAGTTTGCATCCCTTCCCTGCCCCCTCACCCCCGTCCTACTGACACTGGTAATTCTGTCACCCCCCTTTCCAAATGTACACAGCAAACAGGTGTACCTGGCAATTACAACTGCCTTCTCTCATAATCCTAAAAATGCACAATTTGCTGATTCCCCTTTCCTCTGTGAAAAGTTTCAATTCCAAGCCAGCTTTGTAGAGGAAGAGGCTTTCACAGTGAATGCCACCTCTTGTTTCACCATTTATTATTTTGGCTGCAGTTCATACTAAGCTTTCCACAGGGAAGTTGCATCTAGGTACAGCTGGAATGAATGGAAAAAGAAAACACGCTGTAACCTAACCACATTAAGAAAACCCAAAACCAAACGGGAAATTAAACTAAAGTACATTATTGCAAAATCAGATAGCAGTGAAATCAATCCAGAACAATATCCAGATGGAAAACCTACTGAAAGTTTAACACCAAGAGAAAAACCTTGGCATAGTGCATCATTTCCAAACATGAAATTTGAATTTCTCTGTGGTGTAGACTAAGAAAACTGTGTGTTCATCACAGGCTCTGCCCAACACATCTCTCTTCATCTGGATGGATGTTAAGGCATATCTAGTAACACATTTGCCACTGTATTTTCTGATCTATGCCATCTTCCCCTCAAAAAAAGGCCAGGAAAAAAAATTAGAGTGATCATGGAGTCGTAAAACTCAAAACTTCCAAGCAACTCAGGTTCTGTGGTATCTCAGATGGTGTTTAAAGCTGAAACCCCAAAACACAAACTTGAGCTTTGTGTTCAAGACTACACAAACAAACAGAATCTGGCCATATACACTATGACAAACTGGGGGTGCACTGACAGGCAAGGTGTAGCTGATACAAGGCAAAGGTATCTTCTCATGTAAAGCACAGCTTTAACTTAATTCTCTGTTTGTCACAGTTTATATGGCCAGATCAGTCTGAAATTTTATAAGGAATGTTTCATACCGGGATTTGTTTCATACTGGGAGCTTTATGTCCACAACTGGAAAAGAACTTATTGTGCTGTATAAAGATACGGCAATGTAATTTTGAAAAACTCTTTATCAGACTCTGGCACTTTTCCTGCTTGTGTAATTCAAAAAGGATCTCAGTAAAGAAAATTCAATTTGGCAATCCATTAACATAGATTTGATGCTCTCTCTGTTCATGTCTTGATGTCTCACCCCTTTCAGAAAAATGAAAATAACTCTTGGTAAAGAGTGGCTGTTCCCTCTTATTAGTCCAGTATTTTGGCAATTATTTAAACCCTGGGAAAGCTGCTGAAGCTCTGCTGACTCATGGTGGCCAAGAAGCTGCTCTTTAACTCCATAACCAAGGTGGAGAAGGGAGAGAAACAAAAAAAGGAAAAGCCAGAGTAAGGTAAAGTTTGGGAAGAAGGCTGAGTGCCAGCTGTATGCTGAGTTGCACCAGTTCTTCAGGAGAAGGGATCTGGATGTTTCTGGAAGTTTTAGGTGCTGTGTTTGAACCAGGTGAAGAGCCAGGCCTAATTTCAGGCCATTTAAAGGAAGTGAATAAACGAGTCACTTCAGTGAAGAATTTACCTCTCACAGGCATCTACTGTCAAGAGAGGAAGAGCAGCAGTTCCAAAAGCCAAACTGACTTCCCAAAGGTGTGAAGTGTCCTCTTGCTGCTCCATCAGGAGCAGAGACAGCCCGAGGCAGGGATGGAAAGCTTGCACCAGGACAGCAGACTGGCACACGATGCTGCTGACAGCAGAGCAGCTCTGCAGCTCCCCGACCTCAGGACCACACTGCAGCACCCCAAAAAGCTGCAGCACCCCAAAAAGCTGCAGCACACAACGGGAGATGGTGATGCTGACAGAGACTGATGGAGCAGATAACCCCTTCCCTCTCCAGCAGCCTGTCCCAAAGAGAAGAATTCTCACACTATGTGCCGTGACACAAAAATGTGATTCTGACATGAAAGAAAGGCAGAAATTACTTTCCTCATTTGGGGACTCTGGTTTGGTGCATTAATACCAGTGGGATTACTGCAAACCTGAGGTCATTCACAGCCTAAGGACTAGCACCTGAATGCCTGGGAAATTTTAGCTTTCACCTCGTTTTAAGTTATTCTATTCTCACAGCAGTGAAAAATTAGGGAAAAGCCAGAGCACATTATTCCAAGGGTAAGGATTCTCCCCCAGAAAGGCAGAGCAGTTCTCAGCACTGTCTGGTTGCATTTGAGGACTGCACTCTGCACTCCTAAGGAGCACAACACTTCTCCTCACCCTCCTGCCCGTTCGTGCATGACAAAGAGCCAGCATTTTCCACTTGCCCACCATCATCTGTGATCACATCCTGCTCGGTGGGGGCAGACTGCCAGCCTGGTGTATTTGCCATTATTTGTAACCATTATTTGCCATTATAACACCATCTTACCCTTGCTCTGCCCAGGTGAGAGGATGAGCTCTTTCCCTCCAGCACCCAGGGAAGAAGGGAAAAGTAAGGAAAGCCGAAGTGGCTCTCTTGGTGATATTTGAGGACTGTAGAGCATCACACACAGAAAAAGCTCAGCATTATTTATTCACATAAAATCCTGTCCACGTCCTGAGCGACAGTGAACACAATTCACCTCATTAAGGTACTACACCAGGCTGTTTAGTCTCTGTTGTAAAGCTTCTGGAAGCCTGGGGTTGGGGTGTTAGTGACAGCAAGTTGGGAAATAAATGAGCACAGTACTGTCTTCTAACCTCCTCGTACTGAGCCTTTTATCAGAGAAGAAGAAAGCAAAAAGGCAAAATGTCAGCCCCAAAAACATTTTTCACGTTGTGAAAAACAGTGTCCATGCTAAAGCACTCGCTAAAAGACACACTGAGAGGGCTGATACTTCACTGAAAAATAGCGCGGGACTGCAAAAAGGTTACGTGAGGCAGCAAGAAAAAAAACAATCCTCCCGACCCAAAATTTCTATCCATGTCCTACAAATGCCACGTCAGCCTTTGAGACCAAAGTCTCAAACCCTTCAGCTCAGGGGTGCGGGGGAGCACACACGGGACAGGGCACACGGGGGAGCGCACACGGGACAGGGCACAGGGGGGACACACGGGACAGGGCACAGGGGACAGGACACAGGGGACAGGGCACACGGGGCAGGACACACGGGGCAGGACACACGGGGGAGCGCACAGGGGGGACACACGGGACAGGGCACACGGGGCAGGACACACGGGGGAGCGCACACGGTGCAGGATACACAGGGCAGCGCACAAGGGAGCGCACACGGAGCTGCCCCACCGCGCGGCCGTCTCTCTCTCCCGGGAGAGCTCCGTGGCTCATTTGCAAGGCGAGGCAGGCACTGCACATGCCCGCGGTGCCGCTGCCGCTGGGGGCAGCTTTACATAAGGCTGAGCCCGCTGTCGGCCCGCCCCAGTCGGCCGGAGCTCTCGGCATGCGAGCGCGGCAGCGCCGGAGCCGCGTCCCGGGCCGGGCTCCCCGCACCTGCCGCGCCCGGCCGGCAGCGAGCCCGGGGCTGCCAGCATGCGAGCCCGGAAAACAGCACTAGAAATGCCGCCTTCCTAACTAGAAACATGCTAAACCGTAATATCCGTGAAGATCCCATCACCTAGGAAGATTTTTGACGTTTTTGCTGCGAACGCTGTGTTGGGATTGATTTATCCTTGGAGTGTTCTGCACGGCTGGCAAAGAATAATGTTCCAAAATCGGACCGTCTCCCAAGGGGTCCCATTTTTCTTCCTGGGTGTCAGCGAGCCCTGACTCACTACGGTGCAGCTGACAGGGGCTGCCATGCTTGTGGCACACTAAGCAAAAAACAAAAGACCTAAGGACGACCTTTGAACAGCACAAAGGATGGGTATGTTTTTCACGTTATCTTTTTAATTTGTAGTTCATAGTTACTGCATAGCCTGTGCTTTAATTACTCCATAGACGTACCTTGATGTGATTTCTTATTATGCTTAAATGGCTTAGGGATTACACCTTTTACCCGAATGTTTTTCAGTACTTGTAGCAAGGTATTCTTAAAAGACAAAAAAAAAAAAAAAAAAAAAAGCTGAGTAAAAAAGAGAAACAGAAAAAATAAAATAAGCCACTGTGAAAAGCAGTCAAGTCGAGCTAGGGCTTTGTAAATGATTGTTAAGTAGAAGATTTTAGCATGATTGAAAGAAATGACTGATGTGTGGGGGGATAACTTTTCTAAGTTGTTTTTATTTCCAGGTTTCAATGTAATTAGGCTACTGAGCGGATCAGCTGTAGCTCTGGTAATAGCCCCTACTGTATTACTGACAATGCTTGCTTCTGCTGAACGAGGATGCCCTAAGGGCTGTAGGTGTGAAGGCAAAATGGTATATTGTGAATCTCAGAAATTGCAGGAGATTCCCTCAAGTATATCTGCTGGTTGTTTAGGTTTGTCCCTTCGATATAACAGCCTCCAAAAACTAAAATACAATCAATTTAAAGGTCTTAATCAACTCACCTGGCTCTATTTAGACCATAACCACATCAGCAATATTGACGAAAATGCTTTCAGTGGAATACGCAGACTAAAAGAGTTGATCTTGAGTTCCAACAGAATCTCCTATTTTCTTAATAATACCTTCAGACCTGTGACAAACCTCCGGAATTTGGATCTGTCATACAATCAGCTGCAGTCTCTGGGATCTGAACAGTTCAGGGGCTTAAGGAAGCTGCTGAGTTTACATTTGCGCTCCAATTCCCTAAGAACCATCCCTGTTCGAATATTTCAAGATTGCAGGAACCTTGAACTGCTGGACCTGGGTTATAATCGCATCCGAAGTTTAGCGAGGAATGTCTTTGCAGGTATGATCAGACTGAAAGAGCTTCATCTGGAGCACAATCAATTTTCTAAGCTCAACCTGGCACTTTTTCCAAGGCTGGTCAGCCTTCAGAACCTTTATTTACAGTGGAATAAAATCAGTGTGATAGGACAAACCATGTCCTGGACCTGGAGCTCGTTACAAAGACTTGATTTATCTGGCAATGAAATAGAAGCTTTCAGCGGACCCAGCGTTTTTCAGTGCGTGCCCAATTTACAGCGCCTCAACCTGGATTCAAACAAGCTCACATTTATTGGGCAAGAAATTTTGGATTCTTGGATATCTCTCAATGACATCAGCCTTGCCGGGAATATATGGGAATGCAGCAGAAACATTTGCTCTCTGGTAAACTGGCTTAAAAGTTTCAAAGGGCTGAGGGAAAATACAATTATCTGTGCCAGCCCCAAAGAGCTGCAAGGGGTGAACGTTATCGATGCGGTGAAAAACTACAGCATCTGTGGCAAGAGCACCACGGAAAGGTTTGAGCTGGCACGAGCTCTCCCAAAGCCAACCTTTAAACCAAAACTCACCAGGCCTAAACACGAGAGCAAACCCCCTCTGCCCCCGAGCACGGGGGCCACGGAGTCGAGCTCGGAGCCTGAGCACGACACGGAGCACATCTCGTTCCATAAAATCATAGCGGGCAGCGTGGCTCTGTTCCTGTCCGTGCTGGTGATCCTGCTGGTGATCTATGTCTCGTGGAAGCGCTACCCTGCCAGCATGAAGCAGCTGCAGCAGCGCTCTCTCATGAGGAGGCACAGGAAAAAGAAAAGACAGTCGCTGAAGCAAATGACTCCCAGCACACAGGAATTTTATGTAGATTACAAACCTACCAACACTGAAACCAGTGAGATGCTGCTGAATGGAACGGGACCCTGCACGTATAACAAATCAGGCTCCAGGGAATGCGAGGTATGAACCATTGTGATAAAAGAGCTTTTAAAAGCTGGGAAATAGTGGTGCTTTATTGAACTCTAGGGACTATAAAGGGAACGTTTCTCTCACTTTTCTGGCACAGCTCTTCCATGTCCCTTTTTTTGTACATTCATAATACTGGTCATTTTACTCTCATACATAATCAACTCATTGAAATTTAAATACCGCAATCAATGTGAAGCCTGAGCTCTGGTTTAATACAATACCTATTGTACAAACCCTCTGCTGATTTCATTAAACTCTCTCCTGTTTTTAAATAGAAAACTTCTTTCCTAAGTAATCCACTGCACCTGCACCAACCGTGCCTCTGTTTAGGGAGAAAAATGACAACAATGGAAAAAAAAATTATAAAAACAAAGTCAGGGCGTCCCCCTCTGCCTCCCCAACCCCAGTCCTTGCTCTAAAACTCACTTTTTGTGAATGAAGTAAAGACCCAGGTACTGGAGCATCATATGAATTCTGAGTTGTCTGAGGATAGAGATGGTGCAGGAGCAGCTCTGAAAAAAATGCCTGATTGCTGCCCAGCACAAGAGAGACTAAAAAACACCCTTAGGTATCACACCAGAGGCAAACCTAGGCTTAATAAAAAATGAGAAATGAAAAGGTAGAGTGGGGTTTTCTTGTAGTGCATTATAACACAGTGTTTCTAGGGCTGATAGCTAGCAATTGGAACCTGTTTGTGTGACTTCATACAAAAGGTGCCAGTGTTTATCCCTACATCCAGTTGCCTTTCAGAAAATAGTCAAAAGGCATTCATTAGATGAGGAGCAGAAATTCCTTACTGATGCAATTAGAGGAACTCAAATGTGCAGCAGCAAAAGCAAGACCACTTCCTGCACACATTTGTTTCAGCTCTCATTAGGAATTCTCTTTTCAAGCCTGTCAAAGGCATTAATGTAGCTGAGGAAACCATTAAAATCCGTCATTTTCTTCTATTTCTGTTTATCTGCTGGGCTAGGCTTGCTAAGGTTCTGTGTTATGTTTTGCACAGGGTCCCCCCAATAACTAAATAAAGCTTCATCACTTAAAATGCCAAACACTCTGCATTTTAGACATACTACAGCTGCAAAGAGCTTTCAGAGAAAACTGGTTACTCACTGGTGTGAGAGGAGTACACCCAAAATTCCTTTAACATAAATCAGTGACAAATCATTTTTCTCTCTTACCAAAACCCTAATGACATTTCAGAATTCACAGATACTCAGTTTTAATGTTTTGTCATACCCCAGTGGATCTGGGCAAAATACAGATTTGTAACCCAGCTGTTCCCTGCCTTCCTTCTCCCCAAATAATGTATTTTGTGGCTGCAGAAGAATATAATCCCCCCCATATTTGCAAATAAATCATACCTCTTCTTTTGATTATCAGGATTATCAGGAAGGGAGGGGATGAAATAATACAGCAGCACCTTTATAGAATATAGAAGCCAGTAATTTAATTATCTCTATTTTGCAACTGGGTTTGGCTTTGTAAACCCCACCTGGGAGGGAATATTTCTACAGGGCTGTTTCACTGCAGCAGATTGGAAAAAGCAAAACCTTAGCAGAGGGTTCTCCTGAATTGTTGCTGGAAAAAACCCAGTTATGGTTGATCACCTTGAAACATGCTTGATACAATGAAAACAAAGCTAGAAAAGAGCTAAACACACCTGAAGGGGTTTGGGCTGGGATTTTTTTTTTTCATGGAATGAAACCATTGTCATTTTCAAGGAATGCAGTGAGGGAATAGCTGAGGGTGGAAGCTGAGCCTGTACTGAGCCCTACAAGAGATTTCCCATTTCCCTGGGTACCAGGCCCCCACACCATTAACAGTGAAGTGCTTGAGACACTTGAGCAGCAGAGCTGTGCCTGAGCTGGACCTTGGAAGCTGCTATTAAAAAGTCAATATACATTTAATTATCTCAGCTACCACAGGATTCCCTTTTCCACCAGCACATCTTGGTTATCTCTGTGCTGAAGGATTAGAGTTTGCTATAAACTTCACGTTCAGAACCATCCCTGGACTTCAGAGCCTTTCATCTCTGCAGTGTGGCTAACATTAGGCACAGCCAAAACACAAGAGATTTGCCCCAAAACGTGTGGATGTTCATATAGACAAACACACATGTGTGTACAAATAAAAATACATATAAAATTAAGATTTTATATTTAGTTTTAGGAGTTCTAACTGCAATCAGAAAATCATTTCATACCATTCCTTTAGAATTTTTGTTATGCAAAAATATTCAGTACATCTTCTAAAACTTCTTACTGGACTGTGATTGTGAGAGTGGTCTGTAATTGAGTTGGACTTTATATGCTTTCTTTTGTGTTTCTTTAATGCCATTTTCTAAACATAACTGATCAGAAGGAACCAATCCACAATCTCCTTCACAAAGTGATACCTGTGAAATCATCACCAGCTCCCTTTGAAAAATACTCAATTATAGGCATGAAAAAGCAAATAAGGCCAGTCTGCCATTTACCGTGGATGGATAAAATAGGATAGAAATAGAGTAAGTAGAGTAATTAGAGTAAAACTGCAGCATCTCCATTCAGGCACATTGTCAGCTAATTCCTGCATTGCCTGGAGAGGCCAGCTGCAGGTATTGCCTGGCACTGTGGGGTCAGGGTGTAACTGCACAGCCCAAGCCTGTGAGCCAAGCTTTGGGATCCCATTCTAGTCCCTGTGCCTTAGGAAACCTCTTCAACCACCTTAAAACTCATTATGAGCTCCATGTTTTCACATGGGCAAAACCCACGTGAACCCAGCTAAACTGAGCCTGGCCACTGCCCAATGAAACACTCCAGGAGTGACTGGTCCCCAGTCACCAATTCTAATTTAAATCCACTAAATCATCCTGTGGGGATGATTTTGGTCTTAGCTGAGCAATTTGGAGTCCCTGTGCAAGGCTGCCCCTCTCCTGACTACAAATAAAGCCTCAAAGGCTCCAGCAAAGAGATTCCTCCTTTGCTTCTCTCCTGGAACTAAAATCTTGATCCCAAGCTTTGTCTTGGTTTTTTGGATGGTTTGGTGCCAGTCTCTCCCAAAACTGTTAAAAGCTGGCTGGGGTGATGCCAGGCAATCCTCAGAGGATGTCAAAGTAAGAACCACAGCAGCTGTGACAGCTCCCACAAAGCTGGGAGCCTTCAGGAGCACTGCAGGCACCACCGTGAGGAAGATGTGACCGAGTGCCTCCAATGACCTGGCTCCTCCTTAATGGAGCTGACACCACCTAAATATTGAAATTCCAGGAGAGCAGCAACGGGTTTTGAGGATGTTTGCAATTTTATTTTGTTTTTCTGTATGTTTTTGGGATTTTTAGTAATTTACTATTCCTTTTCCTGAGAAGTGTGTGGTGTTCTGGGGCTACCACTGAACACCAGGGCTTTTCAAGCTGCACACAAGTGCAGGACTCTTCCATGCCCATTGGCATTTTCACTGGCTTTGCATCCACCTGCATTCTTGAGACAAATGTCAGATGCAATCACCAGACTGCTTCATTTTATTGTAGCACCCCAGAAACGTTAAGGGCAGTCTGACTTTCTCTGTGAGACACAGAGATGATGGCAAAGAGACCTGAGGAGAGATGTGAGGTCATTTGTTGGGTCTCACCAGCAGTGCAATCCAGTCCCCTGCACCAAGACATCCTCCTCCTCCTCCTCCTCCTCACTTGGCCTCTAATCCACTTGGCTCCTGGAATATTCAAGTGCTATTTCAGAGCAATAAGCACACAGAACACACATCTCTGGGAAAAGGAAATAACTAATGTGCTAAGCAAATTTGAGGAGACTGGTAATGTTCATTCACTGTGTTGAGATCACCTCCAGCAACTGCAGAGTAAGAGAATAATAATGAGAACAAGTGGCTTGAGTATAATGACTGCAAGCTTCTCTGCTGGCTGCTTTTCATGACTCACTATCTGCACTTCCAGAGTCATCACAGCTGAAGGCTTGGCAATGCTCTCTTTTCTTATTGCTATCAAATGGTGAACCTTGATATAAAATCCAATTGCAAAATGAACAGAAATGTACAATATTCCTGCAAATACAATTAGGAATTTTCAGTTTGCTGCAAGCAAATGGTCTTTGCTGTCAGCCCTCAGTGCTAGATAAATAGTCTGTGGATGAATTTCTGTGGAACAATAGTGACATCCAGTGGGTAGGGAGCTTAATCACAGGTATTTCCTGCATAAATCAATTCACACAGAGATGTGTTTGCCTTTTCCCTTGGCATCCTCCTGTACCACACGGGAGAGGCATCAAACTCTTGCAGCACAGTGATTTCTCAAGTGGGTCTGTGCACAGGAGCCATAACCCACATGCAGTGAGGACATGGAGAAAACAGGAGCAAATGAAAGCTGCCAGGGAATGGTCTGGCCAGTGTGTCAGTCACTACTGCCAGCAAAAGTGTACAAGGGCAGGAGCTCTAACAGGTTTGTGGCCACTGGTTTAAAGCTTATTATTTATAAAACACCCCTTTACTAGTCTAGAAAATAAACTCAGGCCACAAACAACTCATTCAACTTCCTAACAACAGAAGACTAAAGAAAGTAATTTTTTTTAGTTTATTTTTATCATGATGAGAGACAGATATTATTAGACATGAAAGGAAGGGCAACTCAACACCTGGGAACAAGTCCAAGTTAGAATTTCCTCTCCAAACCACACGATGTCCAAAGAGACGAGAGCAAAACGATGCAAGACCAAATTCCCAAGCAACAGCAAAGTCATACAGTGGCAAACACGACATAAATGTGCAGATTTGCTTGGGCAAAACGTTTTGCTGGAGCTGCACCAGGTGTCAGTAACTCTGGGCCAGTGTTACTGCTGTGATCCTGAAGTGAAGGAGAGAAGACAATGGAGTCAGGATTACAGCTCTGTTGATAACACTCAGATTTCAGTGCCCCTAAGAAGGAGCACAGGAACTCATTTCACTCCACCCTGGAGGAAATACAGTTGTGATTGTGACTTCTGATGCCTTCAGGTGCATTGGGAGGTCATTTCCATTGCTAGAGAGGCTTTTGAGAGTGGGGCAGAATGGGATTGTTGTGGTGTGATTGTCTCCTGCAGCCCAACCCTTCCCTGCCATCACCACCAGAACTCAGTAGGGCACACCAGCAGTAAAACGTGACTGAGCTCAACAGCTGTGACCTGAGGAGAACACAACACAATAAAAAGGATTTTATCCAATTTTATCCTTTGGGACAATTAGCTGTGAGCTGCTGGCCGACATTATACCTACCAGAGAATCTGCAAATCTCATCTGGAACGAGCACAAACACCATAAAAGCAAGAATGCAAAAAGATTTGTGAGTAGGCAGTATCTTTTTATTCAACCAATCCATCACAGAAATCATATCTGTCTGCAAGTCTTGTCCTGCTCATGCTGTGATACTACAGTGACCACAGCACTGGCATTCTAATGTAAGAATAAGCATTGTTTACTGAGGAGGGACAAAAGGCTAGTTAATTCCTGCTTATTAACTTCTTCCTAAAGAGCTTAATGATCTACTGATGTTATTACAGGAAATATTAGATATTCCTGTGAAAAATCACAAGTTCAAGATTCTTCATCACTAAAATCAACCAATTTCTTTACAAAACTGAAATATTTTATTCTTTACTTTGCTGTTTGTTACTGTCTCCCACAAACTCTTGACTGGAGGTGTACCCTTGAAAAAAACTCCTCCAAACCCCCTCATGTGTCACCTTCACCACTAAATCCATTCCCTTCCTGTGTTCATGACCCACACACTGCCTGTGCACCACAGTTCACACTCCTGCCCGAATTTCTGCTTGTCCCATGTGTCACTTCACAATTACACTTTCACCTTGCTAATTTCCCCAGTGTTTTGGGACAGCCAAAGTCTACTAATACATGGAAGGACATGAAATATCTTCATTACCCACTGAAGCAGAAAATGCATTACAAGGTTTAGTGCTTCACCACAGCATGGAGAGGGAACCAGCTGCTGAGTTCTGGGTGCAAATCCTCTTCCTCCCCAAGCTAAGAATCCCTCTAACTAGCTAGATCAGTCTCTCAGGACCCTCATTCCTCAGTGCCAAAAGAAAGCAAACCCAACTGCAGTGGTAGTGGCATTTCTGCATCTCATGGAAGTATTTTAATATGTATATATTTTTTTTGTGGGTTTGTTTTTTTTGTTTTTTTTTTTAAAGTTGCTACTGTTGGGTTCTGGGCATCTTTAGACATCAAGCAAAAAAACCCTTCTGTTTTCTTTCCTACCTTACTAAAGAAAGGAAGAAAATACTTTCCTAGAATGTAAGACATTCTTTCCAAAGCTGTGGGACTGAGATGGTATTGGAAAAAATTGAAACATATTCTATCTTACTTTGGTTGTTTCTTAGGTGATTATTTCCAGCACCTGTAGGAATGGTAAGATACTTCTGGCAGGTAAAATGTACATTATTCTAGCTGAACACATCCTCCTGGCATTTATTTTGTGCTTCATGGCAAGTCCTAGGTTGTGCTGTTGGCTCTCACACGTGCCCTTAGTAATCCAGAAATGGAGAAACAATTCTCTGTCTGTCCTAGTCTCCAAGAAGGTATTAACCCTATTTGTCATTGACAGAAAGGCTTCCAAATATCCCTGGGTAAACCAGGATTTATAAAAAATTAAGTAGAAAGTAGTAGAATGTTTAGGATGTCACTGAAGTGAAAAATAGAGGTTTTAGAGGGTTTAATACATGGAGTAAAGATGGAGGAAAAAGGGTGTAAGTTCTTAGCTCTCCTTCTTCCTTCTTCTCCAGGATTCTGCAGTTTTTACAAGCACAAAGAGTGATTGGTTGAAAGTCAGTGACAGTTTTAATTATGTAAGTAGATATAGAAAACTCATTTGTTAATTTATAAAAACAATTCACCTGTCTATTGTTAATTGGGTAAAAATGGATATAAAGATGAAACAGCCCCTGGTTCGGGGCCATTTTGTGCCTTCAGAGCCAAAGTGAGGCAGGTTATGGTGAATTGAACTTGTGCAGAAAGTCTGCAGAGACCTGCCAAGTTCTGTGATAACATCCTAATAAACAGGAGAAACAAGATCCCAACGAGCTTTGGAGTTTCCTTCAGGCCCAGAGAACTGAGATAAACAGAACTCCCTGGGAGGGAATATCCCCAAAGAGCTCAGCTCAGAGAAGCTGAGAAATCCAGCAGTGAAGAGAAGTGAAGAACCAAAAAAGAGAAAAAGTTTCAGGAACAACTTAGTGAATGTTTGAATTGCAGTTCTCTCCCTAGTGTCCACAGCAGTTAGCACTGGAGAATTCATTCACAGCTCGGATTCTTTGGCCACTTGGATTTTCCAGTTCCTGCAGAACTCCCCAGCAGGCTCCACACTGTGAGATTTCCACCCCCTCTGTGGATGAGCTGAGGCAGGGCAGGGAAGGAGCAGAAAGCTCCAGGTACAAGCCAGGCTCTGCAGTGAAAGCTGCTCCCTTTGGGATTGTATCCAGCTATGGGTGAAAGAGCTGTGCAGCCTGAACACTCCAGTGTAGATAATCAGCACCAGTAACACATCAGTGATAGAAATCCACTGAAAACCAGAAATACATCATGTATATTCTAACATGCACACTGGCTCTTGTCTGCTTTTCTTTGTTAAAATGCATTGTTGGCATTGCAGAAGCAGCTCCTTGGCTGAGTTGTGCAAAAGCTGCAGGTGATACAAGTACAGAAAGGGACCACAGTTTACAAAAAGCAGACTGGAGTCAAAGAGAAAAACACTTCTGATTTCATCTTAATTAGTGTGCTGTGACTCTTTTTTCAGGCTCCTGTAGACTATCCTGTTTAATTTAAAACAGATTGTAGCAAAGGTTTGCAAACCTGCAGATGGGAATTTAAACACCCAAATCTCACCCATTTGTTGCACCAGCCAAGCACTTAACCTGTGTTACAGAATATTATCTCCTCTCCATTTCTGCCCAGAACTGGGCATTTGAACAAGACTCAAGGGGCTACAAAGTGCTCTGGCCAGCTCCCTGAAGCCACTCTAAGAAATTTTGGCAAATTCCCTTGCAAGGGAAAGGGAGCAGCTGTAGCTCGGTGAGGCACAGATGGGGCAGGGACAGTGTGAGTTGAGAAAGGGTCTCACCTGGAGAACTGCCTGCAAAAAGGACTCACACTGATTCCTGGCACTGAACTCACCTCAGAAAATAATCAGCTACAGTTCACTTTAAAAACCAGCTACAGATTCTCAAGTCTGGTTTGTTTTTTTAGCCAGAAAAGTTTATTCCCCACGTTCCTCACTAACACCACTCATAGTAATCTTCCACAAAAACACTTAGTTAAAATGTGAGAAGAAGATAATCTTTTCCTCTTCAAAGCAGAGTAACATCAAATAAGCATTCCAGAGTTTAGTTAGCACTATCTGTGGTCTGACACTTTCAGATGCCAGCATTAGCCTTGCAGCCATCTGTGATATGAGTCATATCCTCAGAGCAGTGCAGCTTCATCCTACCCTGCTCCAGAGCATCCAGCCTCTCCTGCACCCCTGAGCTGCCCAGCCACATCCCCAGCACACATCCCAGCAATTCCCACTGGGGAAATTCATCCCTCTCACGCTGGGACACCCTTACTGTGCTCCTTCCACCAGGGGATCCCTCCAGACAGGATGGGAACCCATCTCTGAGCCCTCCTCCCTGGCACAAGCAGCTCTCTGCTTTGGGGACTGATGTTTACCTGTCCCTGCTTCCATTTCTCTCCAGCAGCAGCTCCCAGGTCACGTTACTGATGCCAAATGCAGCAGAACCCAGCAATATTATTACATAAGTCTGGTAGCTCTCAGACAAAAACTTGTCCTTCATCCAGGACCAGCTTTACCCCAAGCACAGGATACTGTCACCACCCTGTAGCATCCCTGCTGCTGCTGCTGGAGCAGCACCCAGTGCTTCCCTTTCCCAGCGAGCGCAGGAAATGGGAGAGAACTGCACGGGAGAAGCTGAGCAGAAACCTGGCAGGGAAAAGGGAGTGTGAGTGCAGTGCAGCTGCCCTCAGCTTGCAGGAGCTCAGGTCCAGCAGTTTCCATGGAGTTCTGCTGTTGCAGGAGTTGGGTAAAGCAGGGGAATTTAGGCAGCTATGCACAATTCCTTGTTATCCAAGGATAGCTGCTCTGTAGCTATAGCACATCATGGTGAGTTCTGATGTATGAAAGAACTTGAACTCCTAACAGAATGGAGTGCACTGTCAAATCTGAAAGCAGGCTGGATTTGGACTCTATCAGTGTCATAAATTAAAAACATCTATATATCAGTAATATGAATAAAATGTATTTTTCCAGAACTACTGATATGTATGCTTTGGCTTCATGTACAAACCAACGTGGCAAATTCTAAATTTAACAGAGCCAGTTTCTTTTAAAGCCTCATCACACTAATTACATCCATCAAGTGTGTAAAATACATTTTGTCAGCTGAGAACAGAAGACTTAAATTAAATGTAAATCCTTACTCAGCACTTTAGGCTGTTAATGGCTGTAAGTCGTTAATGAGATGATGAAAAGAAAACGCTCCTGCAGACTCTGTACTGAGAATTTATTACAAGTACTCATTACTTCCACCCAGTGCATATTCTGAAAGTGTCCCACATTTATGTCAACACCCCAGTGTCAACAGAGAAAGATACCACAATAACCTTGTTTTCCTGTAAATGTGCTCGTGTATGGAAGTGGGGCTTGACAGGCATTTCCAAGGGAGGTGGGTGCCCTTCCTCCCTCACCCAGAGGCTCCCAGAAGAGCTGGGTAAAAGGCCTGAAGTAGGGGACACTGCCAGAATGCTATTTCAGCTTCAATTTCTACCATTTTAATCCATCAAACAGTATGAACACTAATGGCTGATGGCACAGCATGCCTGGGCTTCTGTGTTTTATGTGGAATTTTGATAGATCCCCTATTAGAATTAGCTCAGAATAGAACTGGAAACAGATTTATAGAGCTAAGGATGAACTACAGCAAGAATGGGGAGGACAAGGGAGCTAAAGGAATATATTCCTGTTATCCAAAACTTGCAAATTTAATTTCCATTTAGTACCATAAGGATTTATGAATTTTCATCCTTTTCACAGACGACAGGATTTTCTGTCTCTGCCTATAACCTTAAGGAGGGTTATTAAGGGAACTTCCCAATTGCAGAAAACCCCTGGATCAGGCTTAGTTCTCACTGAAAGGAAAAATGCCATTATTTGATTTCTTTCTGAGATTTCTCTCTCCCAGCCTAGTCCCTTTCTTTCCTTCAGTCAGAGCTCCTCTCCTCTCCTGATGAGCTATTTCACAGAAAGAAAAAGAAAATCCAAGAGCTGCACTTCAACGTACCAGATGCCCTTGAATTTCTACCGAGTTGTGCCCCCGTAAAGCCTTGTTTACAACTTCAGCTCCAGCAGCAAGTGAGCTTCCAGGAACAAAGAAATGTTAGAGACATTTTCACAATAGTTTTAAATTGCTTCCCCCAGTAGAGAAGACTCGTTGATCAAGTAAATAAAATGAGGTACAGGGAAGTGATTCATGCTCCAGCACTACAACAGAAAAATAAAATAAAGCAGTGTGGAGTATTTGTACCCTCTGCAGGAACCCTGTCCCATCAACTTTTACTGAAAATTAACAAAATGTTCAGAAATTATTATGCATAAGGAAACAAAAGCTATCTCAGATGAGATGCTGTAACAGGATGCTGCTCAGCTAACAGAGAATTGAATTTTTGGTATCAGTGCTTTATTGAGTCACTGTATGGATATGACAGACAAGACACTTCCTTTCACTGCAAAAAGGAAGCAGATTTGCCTGAAATTAATTCCACACTAGCTTAATTATTAACTAATCTCTCCCAAAGGGATATTTGGAAATGCACTTCAGAAGACCTGTGCAAATAGAAGTGCTGGGTGTATGGACAGGACTCCTTTGCAGGCAGGCAGGGATGCTGCAGTGCATAGCCAGCATTCCTCAGGCTGATGGCTTCATTAAAATGCATGCTTATAACAGACTCTTAGAACTGCAGCTGGATAAGCCATGATCCCTTCTCCTCACTACCACAGAGCACTTGGTGTCTATTTAATAGGGCTGTTTCAGGATTTAATCAAAGATTTACAATCTACACCCTGGAACAAGGAGTCTTCCCCTTTTTAAAAGGTTTCAAATAAAACACTCTCTTTTTTTTAGAGATTCTTTCTGAGTATCTGTAGCCTGTGCCCCTTACCTGCACCTTCTTTCAATTTAATGCCCATTTCATACAATTTAATGCTTCCTCTTCCACTTCTCTGTATCCCCAATACAAAGGAAACACAGAGACTGTCACGTGTTCTTTCCAGCATAAATCTGAGTCCGATTTTACTGAATGAATTAACAGCTTTGAAGGGAAGGATTAAGCAGCGAGGTGCAGGAGCTGATGGAAAGCTGTGCCAGGAGATGAGATGGAGCAGGATTCTGTGGAAATCCACCTGCTCTGGAGCATTTGCTGACACACTGCAGTGCTGCTGCATGCTAATGCCAGGGAGAGAAGGAGGGGATTTGCACATCTCTGAAGATGTACTGCCATTAAACTGTTTGGAAAACATTCTGCAAGAAAGGAATGCCTCAGTCAAAATCACTTTAGAAAATAAGCCCCTCCCTATTTCTGTTATGCATTATAAAAATCACTGGGATAATTACAAAGCTCATTTAGCCAGTAATGACAAAACATGTGGACAGACACCTGAAACTTAATCACCTTCAGTTCATTTCAGCCCTGACTGTGTCTGAGTCAGTTCCTTCCCATTTTGGAGCCCAGCTAATTTCTGGCAGTGCTCTGAAATGATGCTCTGTTTCAAGGCCAGGTTGGGTAGGGCTGTGAGCAGCCTGGTTCAGTGGAAGGGAGGTGGAAGGAGATGATCTTCAAGGCCTTTCCAAGCCAGCCCATTCTGTGATTCCCTGATTCATGCCCCTAACTCAAGAGCTCCAGTCAAACACCTTCCCTAGGCTGGCCTGTGCATCATTCCAGCAGTGCTGAAAAAGGTTCCACCTTAGCTCTCATCTGCTTTCCTGGCCAAGGAGCCTCCTCCCAAAATGCCTGAAAAGAAACTGTTGGCTAAAGATATATTTATCTTTATATGTCTTTATATTAGAGCTCCTCTTGCAGCTTGCAAAAGGGCACAGGCAGAACCCTCCTGAAAGGGTGTTGAGGGCAGCCTGACAACCCAAAAAACACCTTTACATTCTTTGTGAGCCCCCAAAGCAACACAGGTCAGGGAAGAATCACAACACGTGTCCCTTCTGCTGCCTTCATTCTGTTCAGGAGTGTGGAATGGACAAAGCCAGCTTGTCCCAGGGTCTCCAAGAGCAGCTTTCCCAGGAAAACTGTCAGGGCAGGTGTGTTGTTTTTTAGGAAGTGTTGTTTTGCTTGACAGTACTAACACTGACTGCAAGAGCAACAATCTCTAACTGCCTTATGCCTTCCTATTCTGTTAGTGTTCCACATATCCAAGCTTGCAGAGCCTGTGGGAAAGAAGCCAGTGACCATTAACCTTCACTTTATTTTATGCTTTTATAATTTCAGGAGTTTAGTTTCAGGCTTGCAGCCTTCAGGGCTGCAGAGTTGAGAGTGGAGTAAAATCCAGCAAAGCAGCAAATGTTTAGCATAAGTTAAAAGAGCTTTTCCCGAGTCCCCGTGTCATTTCTCCTGGCCCTAATGCAAAATTCATTTCAAGGGATTTGATAATTTTTTTCTCAACTTGAAATAAATGCACCAGAGATGCTTTCTGCTTTTGTAAAACAAAGAAATACCTCCTGGACTGATAGTGGCCAGTTCAGTAAGTTCCCAAGAAGTCACACTGAGCAGGCAACACCTTGACTGTCTTTCAAAGCCTGAATTTCTTTGCAGTGGACAAGATGAATCAAGGCTGGAGGGATGGCTAGGACAGCACATTCAAACCTTTGTTTCTTTGTATGAGTCCAGCAGAAAACCCTATTGCTATTAAAAAGCAGGAAATCCCACTTGTACCATCATGCTCCCCTTTTCTTTGGCCCAGACTGATCCACTGAAACTCAAGACAAAAGCTGAGTTTTTCCAAAGTGTGCCACAAAACCCCAAGACAAAGCTTAGCCAGAACCCACTGGCCTGAGGACTTTGGGGCTATGGTTACCATAAAGTGCTGAGGGTGTTTTGGGAAGTTTACCCTTCATACATCCTTCCTACAGCAGATAATTCCAGACTCCCACGTGCTGCAGTTAGTGAATCACTGCCCTGGGACTGGGGCAGTGCTGTCATGCCCACATTAAATGCTAAGGCCTCGTGATTTGCTCACAAAATGAGCTTGACTTGTGGTGACTGCAACAAATCCAGTTCCCCCAGCATCATCTTTCCAGCAGAACCTTCCTTTCCCAGCAGAGAGGGGCTGAGTGAGCCCTTCCCACGGCAGCCAGCGCACTCTGGGGGGCTCCAGGAGCTGGGATTGTGCTGCTCCACTGAGGGGCTGGCCAGTGTCACACTGGGTTAGGAACTGCCAAGTGATGGCACAAACTCTCCAGCTTCAGCTGCAGAATAGAGCAGAGAGTTGCTTTTTGTTCTTCCAGATCTTTCTTTATAGTTCCCAGAGGATCTGAAAAGGTAAACCTCTGGTTGGCCATGGAACCAACACATCACCATCACTGGGAACAGCACCCCTTTGTCACCAGAGGACACAAAATGATTCACAGGAACACTTTTCAGCATTAGAACAGAAAAAAGGGTACTTTTATTCTCTGACTCCAATATTTACAGATCCTTGACAATGACCAGGGGTTGGATAATTAAGTTACCACCTTCCCAAGCACACTGGTCATGAGAAACATCCATCAAAAGACCTTTCTTAGAAGGAATGTGATAAACAATTTATGTTTATAGAACTTCCATGGGAAAGTAACTAAAACTATGAAAACATTATCAGAAGGTTAATTTTCAGGGCTACACCCCCTGACTGTTTCTTGCAAGTAAACAAGGAACAAACACCACCTGCAAAGGTTGTTTTCCTTCTCCAAGGACTGTTTGGATTCCTCCTTATGATTTCCCAGGCCAGAGTGAAAAAGCTGTGTACTTGACTCTCTCACAGGTTGAAGGCAGTGCCTGCAGCCTACAAATCTGGAATTTGAGCAGTTCCCACAGGCAGGAACAGCACGAGTGCCCTTCACTCCCAGGCTCCCAGAGAAGTGCAGCCTTATCCCTGTCCAAACTGGGGTCCCTCACTCAAGGACAGAGCAGTTTAATTTAACATTTATCCATTCCAAGGCTGCACAAGGTGCAGGGTAAGGCAGCAGAGCAGAGAAGGATGGTTCCATCACAAACAGCCCTTGCTGCACGCTGGTTTACAAAGGCCTGAGCCTCCCTGCAGAGGGAAGGAAAGAGGCACCACAGATTCCTCACAAATCTCCAAACCAGGGTCAGGCAGCTCAGGCCATCTTGCCCTGGAGGTGAGAAACAGATAATAATACACTCGGTGTCTTGTCCCAGATTCTCCTCAGGGAAAACAGCCTTGTGGCCAGAGGGTTGGGTTTTTCTGAGTTTTGCAGGCTGATGGCTTCCAGGAATGAATTCTGTTGGCTTTTCTGTCGTTCCCGTGCCTCCTGCTTAGGAACTTAGTACACAGGGACATCAAGATTTCTTCCAAATTTTATCTTCTATAGGAATTCTGCATCTCTCCTCTTTCATTGCTTTGCTCAGTGAATGCAGAGATCATAGCTACCAGGGAAAATATTTTCCTTATTTGGAGTTTTAGTATCAAATGTGGAAAAAAAAATTAATTTTCCAGTAATTCCAAACTGAAAACAAACAGCTCATCAAGCCAGTTATCTATCAATTAATAAATTAAAGATTATAACATTTCCCCTCAACTGCTTCAACAATAGAATTAATTAGCTCTAATTAGAGATAAATGTCACTCCTTTAAGTATCTTTCCATCAAAAATGTTGAAGCACCTTTCATGAGGGAGTCTGGAGACACTTTGTGAGACATCCCTGATGCCATTTCTGGTGAGCAGACCCTTGGTGTGGGGTCCTTCTCAGGCCGTGGCAGCGCTGGGAGCAGAGCTCAGCCTCTCACTGCTGTGATTTTACTGATTGTTTCCTTACAAAGGATGGAAATGTGAGAGGAAAAGGGAGATGTGGCTCAGGTGAAGTGAGAGCACAGCACGATGCAGCAGCAAGGGAGCACCTTCAGACACCTCCACCCAAACTTAGAAAGGTACAGAATTTCCCAGACTAGAATTTCCCATAACAGCACACTTGTACAAAGGCTGCTTGAATGCCACAGCCTGCCAAGCCATAAAAATACAATTACTCAGAGCTTACAATGGCCACGTAGCCTGTTGTGGTTTGGCAGGCTCTCCTCCTCCAGTGGCAAATATAAAACAGATGATGGTGGCCTGCAGAACTTTGGGGAAACATAATGCCTGAGAGCAGAGCAACACTGCATGCAAAAGCATTCACCTCCACCAAAATAAACAAGCCAGGACTCTCACAGGATTCATAGCAGCACAATCATCACCACTGTAATAAATAGAGGGTTTCATTTTACTGGCTTTAAAAGACTTATTCCACTTGGTGAATTATGGCTGGTTTTTTCTAAAGTGGCTCCTAATCTGATTGCTCAGAGATTTATGTACAGTCACAAGGCTGAGAAATTATTATTGGGAATGTCTATTCAGATGAGAACTTTCTGGAAATTGAGATAGGGACTAAAATCAGATTTGATACTTCTCATTTAACAATCTGTTATTAATAAGCTTTTTCATTGATGCCGGTGGAAATAATAACTTCGTATTCAAAGTGCCAGACAAAATTCAGTTTTGTTTCTTAACTGTACTGACAGGTGTGTCCAAAACTGGAGTACACCAGGGAATGTGCACCCTCAGCTCACAGCCTGCATTCCAGAGGGTTCACACTGCCAAAGGCTGCTTTTCCCCATGTGAGGAGGGGGTAGAAGCTGTGTTCTACAGGCTGAAAATCCTCATCCAGCTTCTGGTAACCCCACAAAGGAGTTGGAATATTAATGAGAGGTGGCCCTGGAGAAACTCAGAATCAAACCACAACAGAAGCCAATAGGAAAATTGTTTTCATTCCATTGTGCCTCTGTTGAAAAAGCTCAGATTATGATGATACATGACACAATAACCTACCTTGACTGCAAGGATGAATTTGCATAAGCACAGACAATTGCAACACCTCACAAAGGAAAGAATTCATGCACAGGGCTCTGAACTGTTTGTGCTTTCTCCTGAACCAAAGATATCACAATCACAGTAGGAAATGTCAGATCAGACATGCCTAGCAGGCTTTCTAACTGGGAGCAACCTGTGTATAACAAGCAGAAACAAATACTTAAAAAAAAAACAACCAAAAAGACCAAAAAAACCAAACCAAAACAAACAAAATAAAACCCAGAAGAAAAAAGACAGCTTACAACAGTCAGAAAATGATGTCTTAGCCTTTAACATACCCCTGCAGGAATGTGGATCACGTATTATACTTCAAATAACATACCTGTAAGTGTTCTCATTACACACTTAGAAATGAAATCTTTTTGTACAGAATTTCCACTAAAACCTTACCATCACTGAGCTCTGGCAGCAAGTTCTGCAGATGAATTTTGGATTGTGAATAAAAATATTATAATAAGCCATTTTAAAATCAATTCCCTGGCCCTTGAATCAAATGCTCCTAAACATTTTCCTCAGCAAACTCCAAACCATTTCTGTTTCAACTCATTTTCCCTGGTAATAGGTAATTAGAACTGACCACAGACTCAAGAATAAAAGGCAAAATATTTACACAAAGGCATTATTAATGTACTCTTCACAAGCCTTTTGAACTGTGTCCAGAAGGACACAATACTCTTTTTTCACTGCTAATGCTTTGTTAAATACTAAAATACTCTTTTTTCACTGCTAATGCTTTGTTAAATGCTAACAGCAGATGTCTATAGTTAAACTCATTGCTACCATTGCCACCAGGCAACACTTCCCATTTGTGAATTGATTCTGCTCAGTACACTCCTGCTCCCTCACTTGCATTCCTAGATTGGACTGACCCAAACAATTCCTATTACCTGCACATTTTGCCATTTTCCCTTTCACAGACACTTCAGCTTGTAGCACACAAATCTAACCTGAATCCCTGAGGCTTCCCTGCTGTTAACCTTTTGCTGTGTGGAAAATTGACCCCTCTGTTTTCCATCTCCAGATGGTTCTGACCACAGAGGAGTAGCTCCCCTCTCACTTCAGCAATGTTTAGCTTCCCAAATAACCTCTTCTGAGGAACTCCAGCAAAGGCTGAGTGCAATAAATTCTGTCCATGTGCTCTCCTTTACCCTGGCAGACAGTACTGATTAGCTGTTGTGCTAAAAACAAGAAAAGAAAGAAAATATTTTCTGGGCTGCTAATATTTTCTTCTGCTACTTGAAGAGATCAGTAGTTAGCAGCCCCCATTTACCACAGCCCCTAGAAATGGCATTTAGGAGACTGATAAACTGCTCTACCATCTCCCAGGAAACACATCTGGACTTCCCAGCAGCTGTTCTGGATTCCTCCCCGTGGCAAGGCCAGGTAGTTCCCACAGTGTTATCCTTAATTGAATGGTTTGAGTTGTTTTCTGATTTAGCTATGAGTGGTGCTGGTTTACAGCAGGCTGTGTTTCTATCATCCTAGATGTACCACCAAGCAGTAAGCTCTGCAGGTGTAAAGATGTTTTTAAAGAGCTGTTCCCTTCAGCCACACACAGTGCTCAGGTTTGCCCTGCCATCACTCCCCAGGCTCTTCCACCTGGGACAGGAATATGGAAATCAACACTTACCAGGCTAAAAACCATCATTGAGTGATGGGTGTGGAATTCAAATTGATTAGGGTCTTATTGATGTACAATGCCAAAGTGTGTAAATTACAAAAATGAGAATCTATTTGTTTGTGTATGGCAAATGGAAGCTCGTGTAACACCAGACACAAACAGCAGGCAGGTTTATGAGCAGAGCAAATGTTCAGATCAAGGCAGAGTTACTTCAATTTCTATTATTCTAACAATCCATGCATGACTTCCTCCAGAGTACACCAAAAAGAGAAGAAAAATAGCATTATGTAAATATTTGGTTATAAAGCACGTATAAAATCTGTCACATTTTTTTGTTTATCTCATTAAAACACCATCTTATGAAAACTAATACTGTCTTATCTATTTTCCCCTGAAAAGACAAATGCCCTCTTTATCCCACCAATACATACAGCACAGACAAACATACACTAAGCAAACATTTACACCCTGCACATATAAACCCAGGAGCTGCTGCTTATTAACCACAAGAATTAAATAGCACTAAATGGTGTGCCCAGATATCCTCCTGGCACTCCAATCCAAACAGAACCTCTTTGGAATGCTGCTCCACACAGAAAGCCAGGCCTGTGTGCAAATGCTGTGCTGAGCAGCCACTGCCATTGCAGATGTAGGAACCCAGAAATGGAGACACATTTCTCTGTCTGTCCTGTTCTCCAAAATGACATTAATCTTGTCTGTCACTGACAGAAAGGCTTCCAAATATCCCTGGGTAAACCAGGATTGATAAAAAATTAAGTAGAAAGTAGTAGAATGTTTAGGATGTCACTGAAGTGAAGAATAGAGATTTTAGAGGGTTTAATACATGGAGTAAAGATGGAGGAAAAAGGGTGTAAGTTCTTAGCTCTCCTTCTTCCTTCTTCTCCAGGATTCTGCAGTTTTTAGAAGCACAAAGAGTGATTGGTTGAAAGTCAGTGACAGTTTTAATTATGTAAGTAGATACAGAAAACTCATTTGTTAATTTATATAAACAATTCACCTGTCTATTGTTAATTGGGTAAAAATGGATATAAAGATGAAACAGTTTGAACATTGCCCATAGATGTTTTCCCCTCACAGTTCCATGTAGTGTTCATTCTCAAACATTTCATTATCTGTAGATGTACATTTAGGAAAGGCATACCCTTCCAGCATCCAGAGCCATTATAACAAACCTGTTGAGAGAAGCTTCAGAAAATTGCCTGATGTGCAAAGGCAGAAATACAGCAATTTTCACAGTAATAAAATGCAGGCCTTTATTTACAAAGAAATAGAGCAATATCTACCTTGCAGGTGCTATCAGAGCAGGGGTTATTTTTACTTTCTGTAATAAACTTAAGCAAACAAAATTGAAATGAAAAACCGTTTGCAACTAGGTTAGAGAAATTTTAATGTAATATGGAATATTGTGAGTTCATTGTCAGCTATTATCAGATCAGGATTAGGTGTATTTGGGCTAAGGCTGTCCTTACAGCCCTGTGGAAGGTTTAATATGCTTTCATTCCTGTAATAAATCAGCTGTTTTCTCCTTGCACGTAAAATGTTACACACTTGTAAAACAGCATCTGCTGGAGAGAGAAAGGAGGGGATGTGATTGACACAGGAGTCCAAAATCTGCTGGTTTGGATCAAAATCCCATTTTATGATACAGCTTTAGGCATCCCCTGCAAAAGCAAGACTAAAGACTTGCTTGCATCGTTCTCTCCATGATACACTACTGACAGTAACAGCTCCCATTATTTTGGGAAGGGAATTGGACAAGATTCCAGAGCAAAGCAGCATGGAAAAAACATTTTACCCTAATTGTTTGGGGTTTATCCTTCACCAGCCAGTGCAAAAACCACTGCAGCTCCCACTTGTCCTTGTAGCACCTGCCTGGTATGTCTAAAGGGAAACAAAAAATGTATCAGATGCTGCCAACACACAGCATTCCTCACAAGGGCCATGGATTTTTACCAGTTTCAGGACAAGTCTTCAGCCTCAGCTAAGCTCAAAATCCATCACAAAAAAAATCAACTAATACTGACTCAAGAACAGATCTAAGCTGTTAATTTTAATCATTAATTTGAGTCACCCACCCCCTTAACATAAATCCATAATAAAGCACAGACACTCATCAGTCTGCCTGCAAAATTCATCTGAGAATATATTAAAACTTGCAAAAGATGCTGAGAACCCCCAGGGAAAGAGCCACACGTGGGGAGACTTTGTCTCCTCTTCCTCATCTGTCTCCAGGCCCAAGGGTAAAAAATGCACTGGCCAAAGTCAAAGGTGTGTTTTCCAAAAAGGCAGAAGGCAAAAGAATCCTAACCAAATATGTATGTGTTTCTATACAAATGCTGAGAAGGTTAAAAAAGAGATGGGTGGATACCTGTAAGTATGTTTTAAATATTATCAAACACTTGGAGGAAAGAGCTAATTATTGGTACTTTAGAGAAAGGATTTTAAAAAAATGCAACAGCTCATGTCAGTACAGGAATCGTGTCAGGAAATCACATCACAAATATCTCAGAATTGTATCAGAGCTTGGTGAGATGTACCAACAAGTAAAACAGAATCTCTGTGGAACTCTAAGTCCATGCTCAAATACAGGAAAAATACATTGTTAAGGACAATCTAATCATTTCCATTTGAGAAGAGCAACCCTGTTGTGCCCAGAGAAATGGGAATGATTGCTAGCACAGGAAAACAGCAGTAATGGCAGGGTTTAGTTATTTCAGACATGCTGGGTGACAAATCTCATCTGCAGCTTGTACTTCAGGCAGTGGCTGGATAGGGGACCCACCAAAAAAATCCACCTTGTGACACAGCCACAGCAGTGTCAGGGTCCCCATCAAGAATATCACTACCAAAAAATGGCACTCTGTAAGGGAGCCTGATACAGGAAGATTCAATACCTCTAAAGTAGATTAAAGTTTGTTGAAAAAATCCCACTTGATTTTAAAAAGGTGCTGCAGCTGCATGCTTGTTAAAATCAACAGAATTTCAAATGAGAAGTATTGGCAGGTGTGTGAAGGTTATGTGAGCACAGTGTGCTGCAAGCTGAATATGCACTCACCTGCTGAAAGGCCAACAGCAAAACAGATTTGTGTTGGAAAGGCAGGTCAGGGAGGGCATTAGCAACAACAGCACCAAAAATGATCATAAAGCACACATGGAACAGAAAGGAATATAAACCTTGGCAGGCTAGCTGTAAAAAACACACTATGACAGGCCACAGAAGATTTTAAGGACAAAACTGCAGCATCACAATAATATTTCACACACCTTCATCATTCCATCAGGAGCAGGACAGCTGCCAAATCTGGGGGATCAAGCTGGACCATCCACAGAAAAACCAGTGACTGTACAGAAACCAGATGGGGTTTTTTTGCACATTTAGTACAGAAAATCGCTGGGAGGTTTCCACCAATGAAAGGGTGATGCAGCTGAAAAAGTGACCAAAAATGAACTGGCATTTTATTGCAGAATAAATTGGAATAGTAAACTATAAGAACTCGCTAGGACCAGCCATAATTCACCCAGCAATTCAGAAACAATTCACAGATAAAATAATAACCTAATCACTATAATATACATTCCAACACTTTGAAACCTCACCAGCATCAGAAGAACAAAAGACAGCACAAAGGACAGCTTCTTGTTAAGAAACCTTTACCACAAGGAGCAGTACAGATAAAATCCATCCAGTGTGGACTGGCAGGTAGGAGCAAAAATAAAGGACCAAAGCAACAGGCAAATGGACAGGAACTGTGGCAATTATACTGGACAAAAGGTTAGGGAGAGTTTTTAAAGGCAAATTCATACCTCATGAAGCTATTGAAACTTTTTGTAGGACTCCAATAACAGCTGGCAGAGCTTTACAACTAGCTCTTAATTAAAAGATCTAGAAACCTATTAAAATGATATCCCTGGAGAGACTGACTTGCAAAATGTAAAATCAACAGTGGCACACACAGAGAATAAAATCCAGCTTTCTGGACTCTCAATCCCACCCACCTCACCTGGGATTTTCAAAGGTTAACAGGACTGGGCACCAGTGGGTAATTGTTTAAATACTGGAATTGAACATTTTCTGACGTGGTTCTGTGACAAAGCTGGCTCCAGTCATTCCACTAACAGCTTCCTGCAATCACTTTGCTATTTCAAGGTATAAAATTGATTCCTGCAGCAGTGCTACTTTTCTGCTTGAACACTGTAATTATACAAATCCAAGTTGCTATTCAAGTTTAAAACAGACACTTTGTTTTCTTTTGCCATCCCTGCTTCCCTGCCTCCAAAATCCCTCCAGCCCTGATCGATGGCAGCCCCAGGGGTGCCACAGTGACACAGTGACAGACACCTCACACAAACACTCTGGAGTTTACAGCACAAAATAAAGTCTGCAGGCAGGGAAGCTCTGTGAGCTCTCCCTTCTCCCAAGCCAAGGGAAGGCTGAGTGTGAGCTGTGCCCCCAAGGAAGGCTGGGGCAGGAGCTCAGCAAAGGAGGAGGGAGATGGGTGGGTGACAGGGTGTTCAGAATCCCCCTTGGAAGCTCTGGTTCTATTCCTCTCCCTCCACACCAGTGCAGGGACAGCTCTTCTCCTCCTCCCTTAACCCTTCCCCATCTAAACCCTGCACTAAACACAGCCATGGGGGCTGCTGCCTGTTCCTGCCCTGCTCCCTCTGAAGATCAGGCACAAAAAAAAGCCTTAGAGACTCACCAAATCCCTGCACTTTTATAAATCTAAACCAAAGTGCATGGTGGGTCCTGCATACACTTCAAAGGAAAAAGAAATTACAAATGGATCTTTAAACCTGTGCTAAAAACCAAGAGTGTAGAAAACAAGTCATACTCACTGTTTCCAGCCCTTCCCAGCCATCTCCACCTCAACCACAATTTCCTTCAACAGACCCTTGGGGGACAAGAAATCCCTCCCCTGCTCAGGACACTGAAGGCACAGCAGGCAGTGAGAGCATCCATTCCCTGCCCAGGAATGTTGGGCAGCTCATAATTAAACTGCAAAGCTTTTGAATGTTTTTCTATTCACTTCTGCAAGACAGTTTTAGACTTCCAGACTACCACTGTGCCTTCCAGAAGAAACATTAATTTAATATGCTATGCTAGTACTTCTCTCACAACACTAAGAGCAAAGAAAAAGGTTTAAAATGCAGGAGAGGTCTGGATTTAGCAATTAAACCTTCATTTGTGTTTCATTTAGCAATATGAGGATTCTGCCAATTCAATGTTTTCAGAATGCTTTTAATATATCTGCATTAATGCACAGCCCATGGGGCAGCAGTGCTGCCATTTCCTCATACAGCTGCTGGATCAGTGGGGAAACCTTCCCTTGGTGTGGCTGCATTCTCCAGTCAGCTTCAGGGAAACGAAACACAAGCAGCTCCAAATTTCAGCTTCAGGGAAACGAAACACAAGCAGCTCCAAATTTCAGCTTCAGGGAAATGAAACACAAGCAGCTCCAAATTTCAGCTTCAGGGAAATGAAACACAAGCAGCTCCAAATTTCAGCTTCAGAAGAGCTGGAATACTTGTTCCTAATCAGAAAGAGATGATCTTTCAAACACACACTCAGTGACACAACATTACTGTCCAGAGTAGAACGTGAAGCAATTTCCATGTGGAAACAAGAGCATTTCAAAATACAGGGATGACTGTAACCCATCTATTCTTTATGCCTTAAAAATGATTTGGAATGTAAAGAAGGAATGATGCAGTGTTCCCTTTAAAGCAGAAAGGAATAATGACAGTTCTATTAGTCAGCTACACAAAGGGCCCCATGTCCAGAGTCTCTGAGAAAGCCAAACCATGAAGTTAAAAAAATCTGAGGGAGAGTTTTGCTCAGGGAGATGCTTACGAGATCTATATTGCCTCATTATACAAATGGAAATTCCAGGATGCATAATATGAAGATCAGCTCAAAGAATGTGTTCCCTGTCAAGAGTGCAATAGAAATCCATCCTTGCAGAGATGCAGGAACAAACCCTCTGTACAGCAGCTCTGCACAGACACAATCTGCATTTTCTGGCTGCAATTGAGATTGCCCAAATCATGCAGATCTTCCAGAACAGCCTCTTAAAATTGATACCTTATTACCAACCCCTCTTCTCTCAGCTTCCCCTACTTTTATGAGTGATAATGCTTTCCTGGCCTGAGTCACAAACTTACTCTTTTAAAACATTTCACATTTATATGAAAGCCAAACTGGCTATCTTCTTGAGCAGTCATGAAACTTGAGTCCTCCCACATGACTCACCCAGACAACACTAATATAATATCATCCCTTTTTTTTTAATATATATATCTGGAATTAAACATCAAGACAGAGTAATTATTTTATTGATCACCAATACTGAAAACAATAAGACAAATGAAAATTTTATTTATTTAGCATTAGAATCCACCCTCCCAACAGTGCAAGATCAGCAATTACAGTACAAAGCAAATTATTTGTTGGGAAGAATTTTCCCACATCTAGAGTTAGTCAGGGCTCATGTCTCCTCCAGATGTGTTCTAGGTTGTTATAAAGAGGAAAAAGCTTCAGTGCCAGCCCGTGATGCCCTCACTTCTTTTGGCTAATGATAACCAGAGGTGTTTCCTGGAACTCCTCTGAGCACCTGTGCCCACAGGGGCTAAGGACACACCACTGTGAGTCTGAAAACACAGAAGATTTGGAATAGAATAGAAAAAAATGATCTTTTAGGACAATCCAAGCTCCTGCACGTTCAAGTCTCTCCTCCTGCCAGAGAACAGAGTCTAGGGAAGAGCACTGCAGGGAGGGGAAGCAGCAGCAGCCGTGCTGGGACAGCAGAGACCCCCAGGAGATGCAGAGACCTGGGGCTTTAAAAGGGCTCTCAGGTACCACTGAGCTCTCTGATGTACCTGTGAGCACTGCTAATGATTCCCTCCTCCAGAGGAAACCTCTGCTTAGCCTGACAAAGCACCAGTGAGCCTTTGATGCCCTCTTTGTTCTAGGAAAAGATGAAGACAGATCATTTAGCTGTTTTCCCTGTGCCTGGGACACTGTTCTAGAAACAGGTTTTAGAAAATCAGCTCTTAAGCCCTGGGCTGTGCCTGAGATGGGCAGCTGGAGAGAGACAGACTGCCGGGAGGCTTTGCTGTGGTGTTTGTTATGAAATCTGTTCTTTTCAAAGCAGGTAGAGCTGTGATTTAAAGTTCATCACTGCTGTTCCAACACAGCATCTTAACTACCCAGTTACCCACTCTCTTTTTGAAATAACTCAGTTCCTTTCATCCAGCTGATGAAAAGTTCCATTTTCAGCACAACTCAAAGTAACCACACTTCTCTGTGATTTTGGTTTCCTTGTTTTAACTACTCTGGCTCAGAAGCATCCTCAGGGCAAAGCTGTTTGTGAACAGAGCCCAGAGCAGGCACAGAGCTCCAGGAGCAGCAGGGCCAGGGGCCAGCAGGGAGGAGCAGGGTGGGAAGGAGCAGTGCCAGCAGGCTCAGAGCACCCAGCAAAGCTCCAGGGACACAGGGCTGAGCCTTCAGCCAGCCCCTGCTGCTGACACAAGGAGATCTAAAGTCCATCTACTCTCTCCAAGGCCTTCAGGACAATTAGCAGAGTAGATAATGAGAGAGAAACTCTTATCAAGGGGGAGAATTTACTGATCTTTTCCACTCCAGGCTGCAGCTCCACAGTTACTTTAGGCTGACCTAATTACAGACTGCTGAAGATGACTCTGGATTTTCTCTCTGTCCCTTGCTAGAGCTGCTACTGAGCACACTGAGCAGGATTTGGGGTTTCACACAGCACCATGATTCGCTCAAAAAGTAATTTTCCTGCTTTTTAAAGTTCTTAACAAGTTACTGCTGGGCTGGATCAGTTCCTCCTTTGGCTCAGCCCAAGCACCTCAAGGGAGGATTAGAGAAAATGAGGTAGAAACCCCATGAGGAGAAGAATTCAGCTCCTCCTGGAGAGACAGAAACAGCCTGAGCTCTGGGCACCTGAGTTCTGCACCTTTTCCCAAGCACTTCCCTCCTGCTCAGGACTGTCCCACAGCAGGAGGCTCACACAGAAAGGCCCTGTGTGCCCACCAGGCTGGAAATAACAACTCCAGGGCAGCCATGGGGAGTGGTGACACATCTCAGCCTTCCAGGAACGTGACACAGCTTAGCAAGATGTCAGCAAAGAACATTTGCCTATCAGGGTTCCATAAAGAGCCAGCTTGAAAAAAGCTGCTCAAGTTCTAGAAATCTGTCCCTTTTCTATTTTCACTTCTTTATCTCATTGTTTCATGTGAATGTTCAGAACAGATTTCATACTTATAAGATCTAAAATGGATGTTTTTGTGGTTTTGGGCTAGAAGACAACATTCTTCACAGTTACCAATGGTCAGAAATTAATCTGTGTGATAAATGAAAAGAGGAAACAATTGGCAACAGCTCCAGTTCTGCAAATCAATTAGTAATCACTCAGAAAATGAAGTAAGAATATCTTTATAAGCAGAATTGCTCTCTTCACTTGTCTGCAAATAAGCAATTTACATATTACCAGCACCTGGTCCGACAAACCATATTTGAAGCTTCTCCTTGGTGTTTCTCAATGATGCTAAATAGCTCCAAAAATTTCCTTTTGGTAATTCCCTAGGCCCTTGTCCTTGCTTAGCTGCCCAAAAGCCATTTTTTGGGAAGGAATCCCTCCCTGGCAGGGTGGGCAGGCCCTGGCACACATCCCCTGCATCCCTGGCAGTGCCCAGGGACAGGCTGGACACTGGGGCTGGGAGCACTGGGAGCTGTCCCCGTGGATGTGCCACCCAATACTGAGAGCTCATCCCTGCAGAGAAAGGTTTAGGAACCCAAATCCAATTTTCCAGAATTTACCTAGTGATTTCCTGAGCTGTAATTCTGCTGCCTTATTACACTGAAATAACTGAAAGTATTTCAGCATTTTCTTGGATCTCTGTTGCCATGAATATACAAGACACTATTCAGGTACACTCAAACCTAGCCTGGGCTCCTCAGCACTCTCACAATTCATTAGATAGCAAGAGAAAGTGTAAATTCTCTGTCCTGTAGGCATAGAACACTTAGAAACAAGGCTTGTCTGAAAGATGATGCTTCACTTTGTGAGTCCCAGTACAATTTGCTGTAAGATGATGAATAATACAAGTTTTATGTAATTATAATGTAATTATAGCACATGTCTTAAGCTCATCTAAACCAGCTTCTTGGGCTTCACAGAGAACAAATCAAAAAGTTACAGAAGATCATTTACCAAAATAGTTTTTGAGATTGACAACACACAGTCCCCAGCATAGCTGCTTTACTGAAAAGTGAGATCAGATTATTCTTAAGAGAAGAAAAAGTAGTGTTTTCCCTTATGTCTTAACCACCAGGAAATATCCTTCCCCTTTTCCTTTCCTATTAAAATACAGGTGAAGTTAGTGACTCAAAGAAAACTAATGCTGTAAATTATTGACCTCCATAGGTCTGAAATGATGGCTGGTACCACTGAATCCTTGAAACATGGTTGGAAGAAGTAAGTGGAAAAGTTTTCTACGCTACTGTAGAATTTTCTAGTGGTGTGTGCACCTTGTGAAGTCTTAAATATCTGCCTGACAGTACAGACAGAAGTGATTTTCAACAAGTTCTGCTCAAAAGTAGCTTGCACTGAGCTGACTGATCTTCATTTAACATGATTACTTAGCCATGAATTAAAATCAGAACTCTCTGCCTTTCCAACGTGAAACTCCATTTACCCCAGAGTCTTTTACACTCAATGAAAAATGAAAAGATAATTTCCTTCTGTTTCTTTATGTAATGTAAGCACAGTTAACACATATTTGCTGCACCATTCCATTACCCAGGTTAACATGCAGCATGGAATGCCCTAGCAGTATGTTTATAGAAAACAGAGCTTTTTAAATGCTGCTGAGTGGAAAGAGAGAATTGGAATAAGATGAGTGAAAAATTCATTTGTTCCCTCTCCCTGAGGACAGAGGCATCCTCAGTGGGAAATGAAGAGGAAAGCAGGGAAACAGCTTTGCAAAGGAGGATGTACAGAGGTCTGATTTACAAAAATAAAGCGCTCCAGTTAATTCCATTAACCTCTGCCAAAAAGCAGCTTAGGTAGGATTCTTACAAACCTTCAGCTTCACAGAAAGGCAGAGCTTCTGAGGAGGCTGATGAGAAGGGCAGGAGTGCTGGTAAACAGCTCATTCCCCAGGGAGCCTGGAGCAGTGGAAATGTCCCCTGGGGAGGCTGGAATTGCTGTGCTGCTGCTGCTGGGGATGGATGAACACAGGAGCAGGCATGGACACACTCTGGAAAAGTCAGATTGACCCAGTTAGGACATAAATGAGCCCACGGTGTCATCTCCCTGTGCACAGAGCAGAGCAGCAGCATTTATTCTATGGAGGGCAGGCACAGGCTCAGTGCTGCCCAAAGCTCTCACAGCAGCACAGGAGAAAGGCAAGAAAAAGGAACCTCAGCAAAATCAACATATCTGAAAAGTGCTTTGGGTTCATCATGCAAGCAGCCCTTGCTCGCCTTTCTCTTGTGGCTTTTTTCATACAAAAAGAAATAAGACTTCTGAATTTTAAAATGTTACTAAGTTTAAGCAGTGCAAGGCAGCATAAAGAGGTGTTTATTGATGATATGCTGATTAGCCATCAACCAGAAAAACTTGTCATCCAGAAAAAAATCCCTGAGCTTGTAACAACAAATACAGCTGACTTCAGTGGGAATGCTGGATAAAATCTAGCACAGGATACAGCTCAAGCTGTAAGCCCAAAGAAATAGCCTTGTGCTATTTAATTGAGGAACTGAAACTCTGAAATACCCTCCATGAGTCAATAAAAGCCTTGCCCAGGGAGTTGTGAGGTGCCTGAGCTGTGTCTGCAGCACACTGGGGAAAGCAGCAGGCAAAGGGGAATAACTCTGATTAACCAGAGAAAACAGCTGGGAAACCAATTCCCATAACTAATATCTCTGCAATTCCATGGTCCCCACCAATAATTCACCCTGAAGAACTTAAAAAAATATCTGAGAGCAGGTCAGAATGAGGGTTAAGAGATATCAAAGCTACCTAATCCACAATGTGTGACTATTACGAATATGGGTCATCAAAATTTTCATGCATGAGACATCGTAATCTTTATTACTTAATTACATTTCAGTAGAACTGTGGATGAATGGGAGCATCCTTAAAATTCTTCCCCACCATTCCAATTAGTCTGGCACCCTTACATTTAGGAGGAAAAATAAAAAAACAAACCAAGAAAACCTGAAAATAATGCTGATGGGAATGATTATATTAAAAATTGAATTGGAGGAGAAAAGAACAGAGAGCAGAGTTACCTTCCAATTGGATAAACCAATTAATATTGGCTCCAGGATATTTTATATAAAGCACAGGAGGTCTAGTAGAATTATTTCACTCAGCTGTTGTGAGCTGATACACTGCCCTCGTTTTGCATTTCACAGAAAAGAAAGGAAAAGGTAAAATAATCTAGAGAAAAGAAAATTCAAATATATTTTTTTTTAAATTACCTACGATGTGTTGAACCAGTTGCACTCAGAAAAGATTGACAGAAACCACACAACAATCCTCCACTTGACAAAAATATTACCAATAACAAATGAGGGGGTGGGGAGGGAAACAAGAGAAAAAATCCAGTTATTTGCAATCAAGATTAGGCTGGGTGACCAAAAGAACTTCTTCAACCTCCAGCTGCAGATTTCTTTTGAGGTTCCCTTCCCCAGGGGGACAGGGTGGTGTTTGCAGCACATCCTGCACCTCAGGGCAGCTCTCACCCTGCTCCAGCTGAGCTGCCAGATGTTGGCAAAGGATACATAAGCTTCTTACAAATAAACCCCACAATTTATCCCAGCTTCTAGGCAACTTTATTACTTCCTACATTAGGCTATCAAAAATATGAAGTGGTCTTAGGTGAAAGCAATTCAATGGATTACAAATTTGATGGAGTAAGTAGAAAACCAGGCTTAAAAAAAACCCCAACACAGATCTACATCGGACACAAAGAGTTTGCTGCACCAACAGATCAGCAGATGAGGTGAACAGTGAGCTTCCAGCACCAAGGAATGACAACATGTCCTAGAAGTTTCTCTGCCCTGGATCAAGCAGTGAAATCAACATTTATTCCAGTAAAGAGAGATTCTGAAACTGCTAAATATAGAAACTACAAATCACAGATTCAGCACAATGAGTAATAAAGATGCCTCAGAAATACAGGAAAAGCAGAAGTAGCCAGCTATGATGTCATGGAGCTCATTTCAAACCTACCTAAGGCTAATTACAGCAGGCCAGGCTCAGCACCTTGCAGGATAAATCAAGTTTGTGCTCACTGCAGGGTGAAGAAACAGGCAAAGGGATAACACAGATCCCTGATTCCTTATGTGTCCCTGAAACTGGGAATGAATTCAGCGTTTCAGGGCACACCTTTCTCTCCAGAAATGGCAGTGGTGCATTTCAAGGCAGCTCAGGAGTGAACAGCATCATGCAGAGGTGGTCAGAGGTGACTGTGACCCTTTATCAAGTGTAAATAAATGATAGATAGAGGTAGAAAATACAGCTGGAAGGTATTTAGCTTCTGGAGGTACAAAAGGGTAACACTGAGCACAAGCTGAGGTGTATGGCACTAAGTGTGGAGTCCAGTTTGATAGCTCATGTGTTAAAGGGAAAAAAAACAAATCAAAAAACTGCTTAACTCATCAGGGAGTTCTGAGATAAAAAACAACCTATGAAGTCCCATGAAGGGACTAAATCTTACAATAACCTTGCCTTTGTTATGAATTAAATTGAAATTAGACAGCTAGGTTTATTGAATTAACAGCAGTTTAACTAAAAATTAATACAATTTAGTGAATTGAATAGCAATTTGGTATAAAATAACACAATTTAGTAAAAGAATACAATTTAGTAAAAAAAATATAATTTATATATGTAATTTGCCAGTAATTAAGTATGATTAAAGCATAAGCAAAACCAACCAGGGTACAGGGAGGGCTTCTCACCCCACCTCACATAGAAAATAAAACAAAACAATTCAAGCTAAACTTATATATTCTGTGCTTATACATATTCATCAATATTTCCCATAAGTCTCCTCCTATTTCTGATTTTTTTGACTTTATGTCACTGTTCCTCATGGTCTCACTTGTTGTTAGGGGGTCTCCAGTTCTCTTTTGGGGGTCTTTGGATGAAGGCTCACACTCATCCTCGCTGTCCTCTGGATAACCTCACAGGTTTGCATGTGTGTACTAAGTGTTGTGTTATGTAAATCCACTAATTAGTCTTACATTTAATGAATTTTCAGGCCCTGTACTTAAAGTCATTCCAACTTTGTCCATTTCAAGGTCAATTTCATTTTGGGACATCACTGATCTCAAAACTACATCCTGTACTTTAGTTTTAACATGTAACATCTGTAAAGGGGTACATCTGCCTTGTAACACTGATTCTCTTTATTGCTTTATAATAATAACTTTCCAAATAATTACAATTTAGTTAGCATGAATCAATGCCATTTATCACACCTTTTTAGCATGCCCACCCCTCAAATCCCAAAAGCAAATGGAATCAGACTTGCCTCTCATGTCCCCAGTGCACAGCACAGGCTCCAGACACAACGGGCACACCCAAAACCTGATCCTCACAATGAAAATAGAGTTAAAGATTCCATTTAACAAAAGCTTTCTGATGTTCTCACCTTCCTTCCACCTGTTTCCAGTCAGTGGAATTAATTCAGCAAGCAGATTGTGTAAAGGCAACAGATTATGTGAGTTCAGTTTTCCTCCCTTGTGCCATGGAGTGTTTCTGCTGGTTGGAAACGCCACCTCGGCACTCCTGGTGAAATCATGGAACTCAACAGCACTTTGGAATTCCAAAGCTGCAGAACATGAATATGAAATACTATTGGAAATATCCAAACTGTGAAAGCAAATACAGATGGATTTCCAGAACAGGAGACTTACACAAGTCTGCCTGAGCAAAGGAAATGTGAGCAGAGAGTATTGGACTCAAACAGGGCCCTGCAGCACATGGACAGGACAGCCCAGCTCATCCACGGGACTTTGGCACTTCTTAGGTCATCCCAGCAGCATTCCATGGTGCTCTCCCACAGCCCAAAGGTGTAAGAAATGCTCTGAGAAGAACAGACCTTGTGGTGCATGGTTGTAGAGCCTACAATGCCCAAGAGCTGTTCCTTGCCTGGACAATAGGACAAATAATTTGGGGGTTTTGCCATATCAAGACAAAACTCCAGTTCTCCACTTGCCCACATCATGAGGCACTAAAACTGCTATAAATGTCTTATTTACAGTGAATGAATAGTTCTCCTTCTTGGTCCTTACCTAAATTCTCACCTCACAAGCCAACAGCCATAGGTCTTGCTACGACCAAACTCTGTTCCATGTAATAGAGAAAAGAGAGGAGTAGAGAACTGACCTTTATCAGTCCTGCAGAACCTAAACCAGGAGAAAAGGGCAGGCCTGGCTAATCCCAGCTTAGCTGGGAAGAGCAGTGCACCCCACCCTCATCACGAGGGATTGTGTCAGTGCTGTGTGCCAGGGAATAAGGGCAAGAACAAACGAGCTGTTTCCACAGCACACAGGCACAAAGGTTTTCTGTGAGACACAAAGTATCTGCAGCTCTTCACTTTTGGTTCCAGATGTTCCCAGGGTATTCTCCCAAGAGGTGAGACAGATATGACAGGTATGATGATGTGTGCTGCAGCACTGAGGCCACATTAAACCGATCTGTGGGCAGATCCAAACCAGAAAATGATGCTGCAGATTTGACAAGGCAGGAAAGCAAGCCCTGGCAGTGAGATGTGCTCCATGTGCACAGCCAGAGAACATCACAGGACATGGTCCTGAGAACCCTTCAGACCTCTGCAGACAGGTTTGCTTTCCTTTTAACTGTGCCACAGGAATCCCAGGTCAGGAAAGGTGCAAGCATTTCCCACTTTATTACAAGGAACCAATCCCTTCTATTTCACAAACAATTCACTGCTTTGGGCTTGAAAAATAAACACATGCATTGAGATTGATCTTCCTTGTAATTACACAGTAGCCCTCTGTCTAGCTTCATCAGACATTTATCAGATTTTTAGCTGCAGGTTACTCAGGAAAGGCCTTATTCTGTTGCCATTATCATTGTCAAGTAGTTCAATCAAATTTAATGGCATGATTTGTTTAATAGCAGTCTACCCAGCACAAGAAAGAATGGATAAATCCAGCTCCCAGTCAGGTTTCTGTCTCATCCCAGCTGGAATTACGCTTCTGCTAACCACACACACGTTCCATGGTAATTTTCTCCCATCCTTCCCCTGTGCTCGCTTTTCAAGTGGTTCTTAATTAGCTCTGGTTTATTTATGAAAGCATATTTTGCTAGACTTTCCCCAAGAGCTTTAGTAAACAGCTATATTAAGCTCATATTTACTTATCACATCTCCTGTAATGCTTCCAGGGAGGAGGGGGAGATGGTTTAGAGGGGCAGAGCTGTGTTTGGGCTCTGAAGGCTACTGCTACCCTTAGGAGCCCATCTCCTAAGCCTGACTTCCACTGAAAATCTTGTTATTCCAAG